>NC_081412.1:588568468-588850968 GCF_030272615.1 Cryptomeria japonica | reverse complement strand
TCCAATGACATTACAAATATCCTGAATGCATTTTCATTAGAGGAATAATATAGTTGCTTGTGTTTGCAATTTCCCATGCAAACCACACAAAAAATATTTAAAATGTACTAAGTGCCTATAGTGGCTTATATGAAATACTTATTATTGTACAATAATTGTAATTTGCAAACAAAGCATTGTAATTTTCTCAATTTTAACTATATTCTTTCACAACAAAATGTAATATTACTTATTTTTCTATTTGTGTATATGTTTCACCAAATGGCAATACTATGATACATTCATATCAAATTTTTCCCTTTTATTATGTACTTAAAGCTTTTCAAAACATTCAATAAATCTATAATTATTTTTGGGTTAACTCATATACTTAAATAATCTCCAAACATCTTAGCTTATTTCCAAATATTAAAAAAATCTAGCTCATTATAGTTATCTTCTTTTCTCCTGCTCTTTTACTTGCATCTTTATTGATACTTTCAAACTTCCTTTAATGGTCATCTTTAATATGCACTTTTTAATAACAATAGTCACCACCATTTCTTTATAGATAATATATACAAAGTTTAAAAGTCATACTTATGATACTTCTTTTCATGAATCATATTAACTCTAAACAAACATTTCTAAACTTAACCTTTTAAAAACATATGTATCATAGTTATATTCATGAATGATATAGCTCTTGTTAATTTATAAAAACTCACAAAAGCATACTTATTGCAATAAGTTTTCCATATACTTTAAAATGATGCAAAAAAATATCTCACTTTTTTACCTTCCAAAACTTGTTATTTTACCTACATATGAACTTATAAAGAACAAAATTATTGTTGTCTTACAAAGTCCATTGCATCTTGTTTACATACACAAATTTGACACAACCCTTATCGTATCCCACTGCAAAAAAAAAACACTTCTAAGTTCGACCTTGCAAAACATATTTAACAAAGTTATATTCATGACTTATAAGATTGCTATTGTTTTTTCATAAACTTTAAAATAATACAAAAAATTATCTCGCTCTTTATTTTTTTTACCAAAACTTGCTATTTTACCTCCATCCCAACTTATAAAAAATAAATTTATTGTTGCCTTCCAAAGCCTATTCCAAGGCCTATTCCAATTTCTATACATACGCAAATTTCACACCACATTTCTCATACCCCAAAGGAAATGACACCATCTTCTTTAAACTTTGTACTTCCAAAGTTAAACTACTATATAGCATTGAATATCCAAATCAAAATTAAAATCTCAAAAAAATATGTCCTTTCCATGAATCCGCATTTCCTATCAGTTTTCTAATCCCACCAACTAAAAATCTACATTATGCATTTAATGCTACACCATTAATAAACATTTCAGTCTGCTTATCAAATATTTAATAACAATATCATAATCAATTCAAATTAAAAAAAACATAAAATAAAGCATAACCAACCACAAACAATTACCCTTCAAATTTTTTTAAAAAATATCCGCCTATCCTTATCAGCTTTCGTTGCATGCAAACCATGCAAATGTTAGTTTCCAACATTATGAGAAACAATGAGCTAGATCATGTGAATGAATATTTAAAGCAAGCCTAAGGTACTTTATTGATGAAAAGAAACAAATTTCTTTATGGTAAGAGCATATTTATTTTTAGTAAAAGAAAAAATTGTGATCATGAAAATAAATTGTTAGTGAAAAAAAAAAAAATAAAGATGGGGTGAGAATAAGTTGAAATATTGTTCATTTCATTTGAATCAAAACTTTCTTCAATGCTTCGTTTTTTATTATAGAAATGTTAAATTCTTTGATTATAAAAATGTAGTTAAATTCCTTTGACTTCCCATCTTGAATAATGATAAATTAATCAAAAATAAAGATTTCCATTTGTCTATCTAAAAATGAACACATTGAAAATAACTGAAAAACTATCCAAAATTTGCTTAAGAGATTAAATGATTATTGAAGCTTTCAACTATTCTAGTTTTTGTTCTTATTGGCATCAATATAAAATCTCTTTTAATTTAATATCTATTAAAGTTACTCTCCTTTTCTCTTTTTCTTTTTTTTTCCCACATTTATTGAAGTTAAATTTCAACGGAGCCTCCAAAAGAAACCTGGGTCCGTCTGGAGCAGGATTCATCATTAGAAATGAGAGAGGAGAATTAGTATGGGGAGGCTCAGTAAAACTTTCTATTCCAGAAACATCTTCACATGTTGTCGTCAAACTACAAAGATGACAAGGAAATGCCTTAACATGCTAATACGGCAGGATAAGGATCTAGTTCCAATATGTAAATGTGGCAGGATGGTCGGACACTGAGATGATCGAACTGGCAGGATTCTCTCAGATTAGTTTTGACCACGTGACCCCCAAAGCATAAAGATATAAGGATGATAGACTCATTTCTCATACTATGCGAAGCACCAGGTTCCCAATATGTTTCGATCCAAAATTGCGAATGCAAATGCAGCTATGGTTCGGTGGAAGAACAGTTGGAAGACATCTTTGTCTTGGAGGGCGATGTCGAAGAGGATGTTCTAAAATAGATCTTAGGAGATCTTTTTTTATTGGGGAACATTCCCACAACGCTGCCCTTTTGGAACACTTTATATACAACATTGCATGGACGACGGGTGACAAATGATGATGCAGATCTAACGATTCAGAGATTGGTGGCACCGAGACTCAAGGACAATGCACTTGTAGCATTAGAGAATCTGAATTTGACGGCCCACACTTGTCTGGTTGTGGATATATTCACGATGGAGGTGCTAGAGAATGGACACAAATATGAGACCATCAAGGTGATGCATGATAGTATTGGTCGCAACAATTTGGAGACTTATAATATTTAGTATAATATCTGTAAACGAGAGCCTGTTCTCGTCTACACAAATCGAGAGATCTCGAGAGGTCATAGAGGCTATATGGACCTTCTTGTTCTCTCTTTGTGTTTGATAGTAATCATTTCTCTTCTGCAATATAATGGTAGCTACCTCTCAGTAGCAGTTTGCTTAAAATAAAAATAAAAAAGTTTCTCTCTTTTTTCATAAGAATATTCATGAGTAATGATTGAGATTTAGTCTTATTATTAGTGCGTAAAACAATTGATTTTACATTGGTCATTAAGAGTTTATCCACATTGTCCCTTTTTACATAGCTTGCCTCAAATATGTCTAGGTTTTTCTATGATGTGTCAACAAAGTTTAGTTTAAATAGAAAAGATTTTAAAAGGGGAGTGTTGGTGTAAAAGGGGTGTTTTATCTATCTAGTCATCATCTAAGTCCTCTTCACATATGTTACTTAAGTTTATTTAAGGTACAAATATTAAGTTTATTTAGGGTACAAATAAGTCCTTAAAAATTTTCTATAAGTCTAAGGTGTCCTAAGATCTTATCTTATCACATTTACATATTGTTTCCTACATCACTTAATATTTATCATGCTACTTGTCTCAAGTCATACAATTGAGAAATATTTCACAATCCTATGTAACCCTATGTTCACCTTGACCTATCTCAATTATATTTTATTAATCTATCATTTTCATCCTTTCATAGAATAGCACTTCCATGCTACCGCATTAATGATAACATTGTAGTTAACCATTCAGTTCCAAATAATCTCTAATAGAAGAACAACTATAAAGTGTCAAACTATTGCCTCACCCTTTGACACCTAATAATTTATCATTAACCTTATAACCAACGTACAACATTGTTGCATGTAATGTCATTGCACCACAGCTATTATTCTTGTTACATCTTTAGATTTTGAGCATGACTATTTTTTATTTCTCATCGAAGGTATTTTCTGTTGATTTAAAAAAATAGCCACTTAGGGCTTCTTTTTGGATGCAAGGAGATACCATGTACACCATAAAAAATTATTGCATCTATTGTTCAATTGAAAAAAGTTAATTAATTAAATTCTTGCGATTGACTTATTGTATATATTTTTAGTTCTTTTTCGAAATAAATATTCAAGTTGATAAATTATAATTTAATAAAGTTCACTTCTTTTTAATATTGAATCACAACTCTTAAATTATTGCGTCCATGAACTCCATTAACTATCGATTAAAGAGATTATTTATAAATGTAATTTTAAATACAATTTTCTTTTCTATTTTTAAGAAGGCAAGAACATTTATTAATTTCTACTGCCTTCACCATCAAAATTTAAGCCTTAGTATATTTTTAAAATTCTATTCACTCTAATATTAGTATAACTAAAAAGAATTTACATGTTTGAAAGGTAATTTGGAATTGTTTATTATGCATTTAAAAAAATAGATTTATTTTAGATATTATGATACATATTTTGAATATATATGTATACACTTACAAAGTATTTCAAAATATAAAAATATTTTATTTCATGTGTATTTTCTTGTATGTGATTATTGTATGAATAACTAATACAAATTTGTTAAATAATTAAATATGTTTCCATTCACGAGAGTTAGTTGTGCAATGGTTCATGAAAGTTTTTGAGAGGGAGGCTTCTTGGTTGGAGTTCAAAAATTGGAAAAAATTGTAGGAGATTGGAGCAATGATTGGGTAGAGGAGGGTTGATTTGGATTGGGGTTGGAGAGGGATTCTTTAGCATTTTGTGAATTTGTAAATTTTTCAAGGTTGACATTTAATATCTTTTCTTCCCTAATTGCCAGTGATTGGTATATGAATTATAGATTTGTGTTATAGATTTGTGCATTTGGCTATTGTAATCATTACTTTCAAAAGATTTCTCTAATTGATCAATATACTCTGTAAAATTAGATTTTGGTTTTAATATAATGTTGAGTATTGAGATGTTAATATTTCATTTATTGCACTAGAAACATATGTGGTAGAATTGTATGATTTTGTTTTATTTTTTAAATTAAACATAAATGGATCTTGAAAAAATATATCATTATCTTTATGAATAGCTTCTTTTAAATTTTAATAAACTCATTTGAATTGCAGCAATGAGGAGATCAGTGCATTGGAGAAGGAATGCAAGATGAAGATGCCAGTGAGAGTTGTAAATCTATTTCACAACTAATTATTGATTCATATAACAAATAAAAATAGTGAATTTATTTTAATTTTAAAATTTGAAATGATTTTCATACAAAAAGAAAAAGTAGAATAGAAATGCTTCAAAATGTTTCTTATATGTCTAAATTATTTCTTTTGTTTTTCAATGTTACAATAAAAACTCTAATTGAAAGTTATATAAGTTTTAGTTTTAGTTTTAAATTTATTCTAGAACTAATTGTTGAATAATTTAAAATCGTAAAAAAAAAAAAAAATTATTTAAATTTTAAAATGTGAATAGATTTTCACGCAAAAACAAAAAGGGTAGAATGGAAATGTTGTTTATATATTTAGATTAATTACTTTTCATTTTTCAATTTCCCAACTAAAAGCATACTCTAACAATTTAATATCAATTAGTTTCTACAAATGCTATAAAATATAAGTTTAACTTTTATTAAAAAATATATAAACAATATGTATTAATAAATAAGTATAAGAAAAAAATAGAAATATCAAATTACTATAGATGATGCTCATTTATGCTCATTTATTGTTATTTATCTAATATATTTATTAATAAAATATATATTGATATAGTCTTTATTAATTTGATGTTTCAAATTATTTCATAAAGGTTAAACCCTTAATTAAGTATTTTATTTGATTACCATTAGGGTTTGATAAGCATTAGATTTTGGTTAGGGTTAGAACAAATGTTATGAGTAAGATAATTTAGTTATGAGTAATATATTTTAAATTTATAGGAAAAATATCATTTCAATTAAAAGAGAGTTTAAGCTATTTTAAAATGTCTTTATTTCACTAGAACAAAGTTTCAAGGAAATTATTTCATAAAAATATTGAAATAAGGAAAAAAAATATTCATAAGAAAAGTACAAAATATTAAAGATTTTTTAATATTTTATAAAAATATGATAATAAGTGTTATGAATGTGTTATCCTACAATAGTTCCCTATTTATAGCCTTACCTTAACACTAAACTCTAATTAACTATAACCTTAACCCCTAAAAATAAACTCTCTAATTGAATGCCAACCCTAACCTAATCTTAAAGTTAACTCTAATCATATAGTTTTTAAAATTTTCAAATTATATCATAAAATTTTTAACCCTTAATTAATGTTTTGATTTGATTACCATTAGGGTTTGATAATAATTCAAAATCATAGTGTAATCATTTAAAGTTATATAAGTTTTAGTTTTAAATTTATTCTAAACATAATTGTTGATTCATTTAACAACATTTAAAAATAAATTTATTTTAATTTTAAAATGTGAACTGCTTTTCATGAAAAAATAAAAAGGGTAGAATAGAAATGTTGTTAATATATTTAGATTAATTTCTTTTCATTTTTCAATTTCGCAACTAAAAGCACACTCTAACAATTTAATATCAACTAGCTTATATATATTTAATAATATATATAAAATAAGTCAAGAGATATCCTTCTATAGGCATCTATTTTTAAATTTAGGATTCCATTTGGTTCAATTCTAGATTTATAATTATAGTTAGGATTGGAATCAAAATAGTAGGCCTAATTAAATAAGGATTAGGGTTCATTTTGGTTTACTATTAGGGTTAGGATTTGATTTGGTTTAAAATAGTAGGCCTAATTCAATAAGCAATAGGGTTCATTTTTTCTTGCTATTAGGATTAGGGTTAGGGTTATAGTTAGGGTTTACATCATTGTTGGGGTGATTTACATCATGTTTAGTGTTACGGTTGGTGTTAATATTGTGATTAAGCTAGGATTCAGGGTTATGGTTAGGATTATGAGTTGATTTTCATGAAAAAAGAAAAAGGGTAGAATAGAAATGTTGTTAATATATTTAGAATAATTTCTTTTCTTTTTTCAATTTCATAATTAATTTTTACTAATGCCTATAGAGTATAAGTTTAACTTTTATTTTAAAATATATAAATAATATATATTACATAAATAAGTATAAGAAAAAAATAGTAATATCAAATTACTATGGATTATACTCATTTATTCTTATTTATCTAATATATTTATTAATAAAGTATATATTTATACAACCTTTGTTAATTTTATTATTATTCAAATAATTTTTAAATGTTTTATTGATGTTTCAAATTATTTCATAAAGGTTAAACCCTTAATATTAAGTATTTGATTTTATTATCATTGGGGCTTGATAAGAATTCAACTAAGATTTTGGCTTAATTATTGTTAGGGTTAGGGTTAGAATAAAAGTTATGAGTAAGATAATTTTAATTATAAGAAACTTTAAACTATTTTCAAATGTCTATATTTTAAATTTATGGTAAAAATATCATTTCAATTAAAAGAGAGTTTAAGCTATTTTAAAATGTCTTTATGTCATTAGAACAAAGTTTCAATGTAATTATTTCATAAAAACATTTAAATAAGGAAACAAAATATTCATAAGAAAAGTACATAATAATAAAGATTCTTTTAATATTTTATTAAAAAAAGATAATAAGTGTTATGAATGCATCCTACAATAGTTACCTACTAGCCTTACCTTCAAACTAAAATCTAATCAACTATAACCTTAACCCATAAACCTAATCTCTCTAATTGAATGCCACCCCTAACCTAACCTTAAAGTTATCTCTAACAATATAGTTTTAAAATTTTTAAAATTATATCATAAAGGTTAAACCCTTAACTAATGTTTTGGTTTGATTACCATTAGGCTTTGATAAACATTCAATATCACACTCTAATCATTGAAAGCTATATAATTTTTAGTTTTAAATTTATTCTAAAACTAATTGTTGATTCATTTAACAACATAAAAAAATACAAACCCTAACTATAATGAAAACCTTACCATAATCAAATCCTCACCTTGACAATATCTCTAATCCATACCTGAATGAACTCTAAACCATAACTTGACCCTAATATTAAATATAACCCTAACCCTAACCCTTAACACTAACACTTAACCTATGATATAAACCCTAACCCTTGATATAATCCTAAACGTAACCCTAATCCTAAGCCTAACCATAATCTTAACCCTATCCCTAACATTAACCCTAACCATTAGCCTAACCCTAAAAATTATGTAAACCCTAGCTATAATCCTAACCCTAACCATTAACCATAACTCTAACCCTCTAATATAAACCTCAAACCCTTAACCCCAATCCCAAAGTTGTGATATAAACCCTAACCCTAAACACAAAACTAACCATAATCGTAAATCATAATACTAACCCTAATCCTAATCCCATGATATAAAGCCTACCCCTAGAAATAATCATAATAATAACACTAAATCCTAATCCTAACAACAATTGTGAACCTAACCCTAACCTTAACCCTAAATCCAAAACCTCATCATTAACCTGACCCTAACCATTAACCTAACCCTAAAAGTGATGCAAACCATAACTATAAATCCAAACCATAACCATAACTATAAATATAAACCCTAACCCTAGACACGATCCTAAATGTAACCCTAAATCCTAATCCTAACCATAATCTTAACCCTTTCCCTCACCTTAATCCTAACCATGATATAAATCTAAACCCAAACCGTTAGCCTAACCTTAACAATGATGTAAACTCTATCTATAATCCTAACTCTAACCCTTAACCCTAACTCTAACCCTCTAATATAAACCCTAACCCTAACATTGTGATATAAACCCTACCCCTAAACATAAAATTAACCATAATCATAAATCCAAATCCTAACCCTAACCCTAGAAATAATCATAACAGTAACACTAAATCCTAACCCTAATCTTAAACCCTAAATCCAAAACCTAACCATTAACTTAACCCTAACAATGATGTAAACCCTTAATACAATCCTAACCCTAACCAATAACCTAACCCTAAAAGTGATGCAAACCATGACCATTAGCCAAACCCTAACCCTAACCATGTTGTAAATCCAAACAGTACCCATTAACTTAACCCTAACAATGATATAAACCATAAACATAATCTTAACCCTAACCCTGTGATATAAACCCTAACCCTAGACATAATCCTAAACATAACCCTAAATCCTAAGCATAACCAAAATATTAACCCTAACCCTAACCATGATGTAAATGAAAACCCTTACCATTAACCTAACCCTAAAAGTGATGCAAAACACAACTATAAGCCTAACCCTAAGTCTAACCCTATTATATAAACCCTAGCCCTACACAGAATCCTAATCATAACCATAAATCATAAGCCTCAACACAATCTCGACCTTGACCCTAACCCTAACCATTAACCTAAACCTAAGAATGATGTAACATCTATCTATAATCCTAACCCTAACCCTAACCATATGATACAAACCCTAAACATAGACATATCCCTAATCATAATTCTAAATATTAAGCCTTTGAACCTCAATCATAAACTTAACCATAACCCTAACCCTGATGCTAATCCTAACCCTAACGTTATGATATAAACCCTAACCCTAAATGTAAAACTAACCATAATCATAAATCCTAATCCTAATCCCATGATATAAACCCTAAACTTAGAAATAATCATAACAATAATACTAAATCTTAAACCTAACAACAATTGTAACCCTAACTATAACTTTAAAGCTTGAATACAAACCCTAACCATTAAACTAACTCTAACAATGACATACACCCTTACTACAATCCTAACCCTAACCATTAACTTATTCCTAAAAGTGATACAAACCATAACTATAACCCTAACACTAACCCTTAACCCTGAGTATAACCCTATGATATACATCCTAACCCTACACATAATCCTAACCATAGCCATAAATCCTAACCCTAAACATAGTCTTAACCCTAACCCTGACCCTGACTCTAACCATTAACCTAGCCTTAACAATGATGTAAAATATATCTATAATCCTAACCCTAACCCTAATCCTATTATATAAATCCTAACCCTAGACATGACCCTAACCATAATTATAAACGTTAAGCCTAACCACAATCTTAAACTTAACCATTTTGCTAACCCTCACCCTAACATTGTGATCTATAAATTGTAACCCTAAACAAAAAACTAACCATAAATGTAAATCCTAATCCTAACCACAATCTTAACCCTAACCATAATCATGATGTAAATCCAAACCCTAACCATTAAACTAACCCTAACAATGATGTAAAACCTACCTATAATCCTAACCATAACCACCCTAGCCCTATGATATAAAGGTCCTAACCCTACATATAATCTTAACCATAACCCTAAATCCTCAGCCTAACCACAATCTTAACATTAACTGTAACACTAAACATGATGTAAATCCAAACCCTAACCATTAACCTGACCCTAAAAATGATGTAAACCCTAACTATAATCCTAAACCTAACCATTAACCCTAACCCTAACCGTAATCATAACTCTAACCTTATGATATAAACTCTAATCATAGAGATAATCCTAACCATATACCTAAAAATTAAGCCTAACTAGAACCTTAACCCTTACCATGATGTAAATCTAAACCCTAACCATTAACCTAACTGTGACAATGATGTAAACCCTAACTATAATCCTAACTCTAACCTTAACCCTAGACATAATCCTCGCCATATTGATAAATCCAAAGCCTAACAACAATCTTAACCCTATCCCTAATCCTAATCATGAAATAAATCCAAACCCTAATCATTAACCTAACCCTAACAATAATGTAAACCCTAAACTATAATCCTTACCCTAATCATAGCCCTATGATATAAACCATAACCCTAAATCCTAGCTTAATCACAATCTAAATGATAACCGTAACACTAAACATGATGTAAATCCAAAACCTAATTAGTAAGCTAACCCCAACAATGATGTAAACCCTAACTATAACCCTAACCCTAACCCTAATAGCAAAAAAAAAAAAACCTATTCCTTATTGAATTAGGCCTACTATTTTAAACCAAATCAAATCCTAACCCTAATAGTAAACCAAAATGAACCCTAATCCTTATTGAATTAGGCCTACTATTTTGATTCCAATCCTAACTATAATTCTAAATCTAGAATGGAACCAAATGGAATCCTAAATCTAACACTGTACCAATCCAATATATTCAACTATACAACAATATATAATTTGAAATTAATTCCTTCTAGAGGCACCTATTGCACTTTAATGTTGATAAATTAATAAAAAATAGGCGCCTCTAAAAGGATATCTCTCTATTAAATATATATAAGCTAGTTATATATGAATATGAGAGATAATATATTTATTGTTTAAAAATAATAGTATTACCAGAAACTTTATTTCTTTACAAAAATAAAAAAATTCTTGTAATATTGATTTATTGCATTCATTTTTTTTAACTTTGTAAATAAATATCCATATTGCTAAATTATAATACATTTAATATTATTTCTTTTAACATATTCATCAAAATCTCTTTATTAATTCATCACTATTAAACTATCAATAAAAACATAATATGACCAACTTTATGGATCAAACACTGTCTAACTGATATAACTATTTTTATATATATAACATCTAATATTACATTTAGTAATGGTATCCCCTTTCACGAAATACTTTAACTATCATTCTTTATTTGTTAAAATGCATAATCTTCTAAGTAGTTTTGCCATTACAGCTCCTGGTTGAGGAATCCAAGAATCAGCTTATTCACCTCCTCAGAGAATTGCTCTTGAACAAAATGGCCCCCTTCTGCCAAAAACTTGATCTCCAGATTGGGCACCTCAGATTTCAGGATCTCACTGTCAATATAATACTCCATTCCTGGAAATTTTAAAAAATAATCTTTGATACCCATGATCAAAAGTGCTGGAACTTTGATAGTATAGTCTGTTAACTCCAGCAATTTGCCCAAGTTGCTGTCAATCAACATCCATGGTGCAGACCATGTAAGTTGTATGATAAATATCCTTACTGAATGTTTCGAAGGCAAAACAAAATCAATTGATCTCAAGATTTACCTCATCATAGAAATGTAGGGAACTTGCATAGGGAAAGCAAAACCAGATTTCTCATACAAGCTTGAGTATATTTTCAGGTCATCCTCAGTAAACCAAGATGGCAATGGAGTTGCAGGATCATACAGGTCCATGAACTCTTTATCCTCTTCTGCCACTGGCAGTTCACTTCCAGAGAAAAGGGTATATATATTCCTTACCACTGTTTCTGCATCAAAATGCCCAAAGTCTGCCAAGGCTCTTCCGGGCTCCTATTATAAAACCAGAAAGAAAATCCATTAGTAAACAAGCCAATTTAAGGGCTGACATTAAGTTGCAGAAAGAGGCAGAGAGAAAGAGACCTTCCAATGTCTAATATAAAATCCTTGTGGAAACAAATCCAACTGAATAGGTTCTCGGCCTGGTTTCATATAAGGTATACCCAATGTCACAATGCCTCTCACTCGCTCAGGGTAGAGGAGATACAGATAATATGCAATCGGTGCTCCAAAATCCTTGCCCACAACAAATACCTGTAAAACTCTGGGAAGCAGACATTTCAAATGTGAGTTGGGTATTCTAGATTATCAATGGCCTATAAATTCATTGAATAAAGTTTTGGGTATTCACTTTCTGAATGCCCAATGCATCAAGAAGGCTGGCCATATCCTCTACAAGATCTACAGAGTTGCCATTCTCTATTTGGGAAGGTTGATCAGAGAGTCCATAGCCTCTGAAGTCAGGGGCAATTGCATGAAATCCTGCATCTGCTAAGGCAATCATCTGATGACGCCATGAATACCAGATTTCAGGAAAGCCATGGAGAAACAGCACAGCTGGACCTGTAACAGAGATCTCATTAAGGCATGGCCATACATTATAAGAAGAATAAGCTAAGAGCACATTAAGAAACCCTGAACAGAGTGCGAGAAATACCTGATCCAATCTCTGCAACATGTAGTTGCAGTTCCCCAACATCAACATGCTTTCTCCATGAATATTGCTAGTCGATTGTGAAAATACAGATGTTCAGAGCTAAAGATTGGCTGTGTTTATAAAGTTTTTAACTCATTCATCGTCAAAACGCGTGGTGTTCGTATCAACATCATTGATTCACGTGAACACGTGAACAGTGTTTGGAGGCGCTTTGTCCATATGGCTCATTGGAATAACATTGTGTTTGAACTCTTTGTCCACATGGCTCGTTAGAATAACTTTACTTTAAATGGATTGTGGAAATCTAATAGTACTAAATTAGCATATTTATATTTTTTAAATATATGTAAAATATGGCGATCAAGAATACAAATTATTTAAAGTCCTGCATGCAAAAACCTGTGAATCTAGTTGGAGATAAGTGATCAGGATTCTATTTTATTTGGAGTAATAAAATAATACCTCCCCAAAAGCTGAAACATGACATATTTCATGTATTTACCTATCATTTGCATGTCAAATTGTTTAAAAAATGGATTTTTGTTTAGGGACATTTTGATGTCATTGTAGATGTCTCTCGGCATAATAATTTCATTTCGTACAGTTTGTGATCCGAAAGAAAGCAAAACAAAAGTGGGACAAGGACTAATAAGTGGTTATATTTTTAATTATAATTTGTTTTTCAATTTTAAAAATTGATATCAAGAGATGAGATAGGGGCTAAGCAAGCAATGGAGTTGTGTAATTAGGATTTTGATTAGGATTTGACATATTTTAGGGATATGTATTTTAAGGTGTAAGTTTGTCAAGAAGTTACTTTTGTATCAGTTAAGGTATAGTTCTTGTACAAGGACATTTTAACTTTTCTATTTTCAAATAAATGCTCTCTAATCTAAGTATATTAATTGGACCATCATCCTACTTGCATGAGATGATCTAGATAAATATTACCACTTTTTGAAATGGAATCATCACTCTTCACCTCCAAGTCTCTCAAAAATCCTTACATAGAAGCAAATGGTACTAGTGACTAGCCTACATGTCATGGAGAGGATGGGTTCTTCAACCTCACTAGCACAAATCAAGTGATGACTAACCATAGATTTATTCATTTAGGATGTTGCCCAAGAGGTTAGACTCTTGAATTCAAGCTCCCTTATGAAATCCTTGATATTGTAAACAATGCTCAATTGTTCTCCCTTCATGATCTTCCCTTAGAGAATATTTTTTAAAAACATCCAAGAGTAATAGTAAATCCAAGGTTGGGGTTTAGCCTCTATTAGGGAATTGGAGAGCAATACATCTTTTGCATGTTCAACTCACTCAAGCATGCCCAAGCTACCCTCTAGTATGGTACATCATGGGTAATATGTGCACAATTATGCCATCTCTAGGAATAGAACTTTGAATTTCACCTTAAGGAAGACTCATCTTTGCAC
Source organism: Cryptomeria japonica (assembly GCF_030272615.1). Lineage (NCBI taxonomy): Eukaryota > Viridiplantae > Streptophyta > Pinopsida > Cupressales > Cupressaceae > Cryptomeria > Cryptomeria japonica. Next base: position 588,836,638 of record NC_081412.1, on the reverse strand, counting down.
TACTTTGTGTTAGGTTTCTCTCTAAGGAAGCCTCAAATTGCTACTAGCTAATGTTAGTAAATTTATTGTTATTAGAACTAACTATCAAACTCCTTATTAAGGAAATTGCTACAAATTCAACTATGAGATATGTTGTAAGAATAATTTAGATATGAATTCAACCTAGTGGTGCAATTGAGGTCATGTATTGAGTTAGATCTTACCCAATCATTGGTGTATCTAAACAATCTAATGGTTTCTTTTATTACCACAAAGAGGGGTAATTTATTAGAGATTGATTAATTTGGAAGTTAAAAACCTCTCCAAACCTGTATTTTTTCAAAACTCAATATCTTTCTCACTTATAACCTATGTCACTCCTTGTTGCATGGATCTTTATCATGGAAAAAATATGTCCCTCTTAATCAATTTTAATATACTCTTACCTCCTCACTTTCTTTTCACTCTAATATGCCCCTCCCACTCACATTTTAGCCTGCTTTTATGATCACATCCTTGATGATAATTAGAGAATGGCCATGGAGTACAAAGAGATTAATATTGTCTCCACTTTATCAAGTGGATCATCTTCCTCTCATGGTCATAATCCTAAGCTCACTTATCATCTTTTTTAATTTCCTCCTGACCTCTCCTCCTCTCCCTTCCACTATCAGCATGCTTTCTGACCTCTTAATTTTATTTATACTTCATAAAAAGACAACCAATCAATTTCTCTCAAGACCACTATTTGGCCATGACCTTTGACAAAAATAATTATTCTTGTCACCTTATGAATTTTGAAACCATTTCATTGAACATACATGAAATATCTCTCCCAATTTGAAAGTATCATGTGAAACCTTACACAATTGTTAACTAGAAGTGTAATGACAACCTCCTTTAAAAAAATAATTTGGTTAGTGCTTGATTAGGTTTTAAACTACAAATGACATGGAAAATATGTTCATAATTTACAATAATCATATAGATGGTAGTATGGGTTATATGTTATCCAAACATATTATCAACGATGGTGAAGAGCCCTCTTATTAATGTAGTTAAATTATTACTCACATAAATAGCTATAATATTGATGTTTTTTTAAATTATGCACATAATAAGCATAGTATGCATTGCCTTGTGAGAGGTTGATTCCCACATTCCTACCACCAGTTGGATCCTATTAGTTACTTCAACATTGTATAAAGCTTCGAGGGCCAAAACTATCCTAGTTTTTGTAATTTCCCAAAGTAGTTTGACTCTTTACTTTTTTCTTGCAAAAAACTTACACCAGTGAATAATTAACACAAAATCTTGTCTATCAAATAAAATGATTGTATGTAAAATGTACAATGAGGTACTTGCATATAAAGGTAAGAAGGATGAGGTAGTAAGGTAGGATTGAAAATTTAACTACCCCCTCAAATATATAACACATGTTAGTTTAGATGAGATAAGTGTGAGGGCATGTGTAAAGTCCACACAAGGTGAAATAAATGAAAGAAAATTCTCTATGTAAGCTTAAGCTAAGGGGCCAAATGGGTCAATGTCTAAAAAATTTGATAAATGAACTAGAAGGATCATGACCCTATTTATGTAACTAACAACTCCCCTTATTCGCAACTTAGGGAGGATAAATACAATGATGATGGGTCTTGGATACTAGACCATGTTGATTACCCATGTAAAAAATATTTTTTTCATAAAAAAAGTAAAGGATAAAAGCCCATAGGGAAAAAACCCTCTCTAAATAATAAATGATACTGTGCAAGTGAAGAAGAAAGAAGATAGAAGGACTCATGATGACTCTCTAGGGAATAATTGTATTCAACATAAGTACAAGAAATATTGCCCCTATAGGAGAGATATTTAAAAAGATAATATGAAGCCCCTCCATAAGATGATAGATCTTGTAGTGTTAAGTGATGCTCAAAACAAAATGTAAACTGTGATCCTGGAATGTCAAACAAAATTTATACCTTGTGGAAGAAACAAAATTGTAGATAGGTGCATAAAATATTCTCATGGAAGAAGAAAAAATTGTGGCTTTTAATTGTGCACAAGATCCAAAGACTAAGATGAAATCTTTCAAAGCAACCCAAATGCACCCTATGAAGGCTAATGTAATATAGGATCCAAACATGGAGTGTGGTGACAATTGTTGAGAAAATATCTCAAACTTGTTGTTTCTATTTTTAAATATACTTATTAATTGACAAATTGTAATTATGTTTTAGTTTTCATGAAAGTTGCTAAATTCAATTGCGACAACTTATAAGATGTTTTCTAACTGTCAATATAGTAAAAGCATGAAAGAGAAAAAGATAAATGAAAGTTTGATAAGATAAGTAAGATCTTTCAAAAGGTGGATAAAATCACAAGTTGAAAGAGAAAGTGTTCTATTTTTTATGATTTGTGCCTAAGTTCTTTTCAAACCATTTGTGATTTATGATGTTTCTCAAGCCTATTTATTTAGTGCTCGAGTTGAAGGAAAAATATGTTATTCATAGCTTGTTGAAGAAAAAAAGAGTTATAGATATTTAGAGAGAGAATTTGTATTGATGTAACTCGTTTGAAGGATTAATACAAGTCTTAGATCTCTTTGGGTGTGGAGTTTTTTCTTGAAAGGGTTTCTCCATGTAATTATTGAGTTATGATTTACATTTATTTTGTTATCCATTTTCATCTATGATTTATTGTTATCTATTTATTTGGATACATAAAATTATCATAATAATTTCACTGTATTTAGTTTTATCCTATTTTCAATATTTGGTACTAGAGCCAAATTGGCTTGATTTGAGAAGGGGACACCTTTCTTGGAGTGTTTGATCAGATTTTTGGCTATAGTGGGAGTTTTGTTGTGTGGTTTTCTGGATTTGAGAAAAGGATTGGAATCTATGGATATTGTCAATATGATCTATGTTGGGAATTTGGAGCTAATGATTGTGGATCTACAGGGAGTTGGTTATGATTTGGTAACCTAGAGCTCTTATTTTATAATATGTCTGTATCCTCTTTCTTTGCGGTTTTGTTTATTTACCTTGTGTTCATGCACAGTGAAAAGATGTTCATGTTGGATGGGTGTTGACATCCTAGACACATGGAGAAGAAAAAATTCTTTTGAATATAGATTGGAATTCTTATTTTGCATCAATGGTTTCAGGCCATGGTTACAAGAAAGTAATAGAAAATAAACCAATGACTTCTATGTGAGTTGTGGAGTCGTTATGGTTTATATATTTCAATCTCTTGGACAACTTGGGTTACTTGTTGTGTTGCACTATTCTTCTATATTTATATGAAGACAAATTTTAGGTTTGCATGGATGTTTGGAAGATTATCATTGATCTTTGCTTACTCCTATGTGGGTTTGTTTGGCAAAATGGATCTAGCATTGATTTTGGTGTTTGAGTCTTAGAAATCACCATGTTATTATTAATAATCTCTATTATGCATGATATTGATACGACATTAAATTTTTTAGTTATTTAAGATTGGAGCACTAGCTTTTTTTTTTTTAAAACATTGCATATGTGCTAATCTTGTAAATTATCTAATGGGGATTCAATTTGGTACTCCTTGTTGATGGTCACCATTATTGCATTGGTATGGTTGAAGTGCTACAATTACTTTTTGGGAGTATCTGATATAGTTCAATTATGATGCATGAGAAACTCTATTCACTTTTAATGGAGTGTTGGTAAGGATTATGTTCATGATACCATGTATAACTCAGTATCTCTTTCAGTGGGAGCTTTATGTAGTTATATAAAGTATTATATCTTCTTTGTTTCAAGATTGTTTTCTAAGCTATTATGGTTGTAGTGTATTGGGAGCACAAAAATCTTTGATTAGAACATAAATTATATTTTTTAATAGATGTTGATGTTGTGTGAATCTCTTGGATTCAACCTTCGAATTGCACTAATAGTTTGACATGTTTTTTTTCTATTGACAAGGGGTGTGCATTTGTATCTTTTAGGTTTGGAGATTGTGGTTGAGTTCTTTGATCATGTTGGGGCCATGGAGGATTTTCAATTGTGAGATGGTTGTCATCTTGGTTCCATGGAGGACTCTTGAGTCTTTGGTGAAGTGTTGAAATTTTTTAGCTAGTGCAGGGAAGCCATGGGCCTCAACTCTTCTAAAGCTTGGTATTTTAAGTTATCCTTTATGCTTTATGCAAGCTGTTTTCTTTATGCATTTCTTTATCAAGAACCTTAGATATGGTGGTATCAACAACCTTTGTTTGGTTCTCCATAAGATTGATCAACTCTTTTTGTTCCTCATATGTCAACACATGATCCTCTTGGGTACCCTCCTCTAAAAACCCTAATGATTATAATCCATAGGTACATTTTAACTCCTAGAATAATATCCTTCTTTATTTTTAAGAATAACCTCTTTATGTACACTCTCCTCAATATTATCTATGTTGTTCAAAATATTTCACTTTAGTATCTAGTACGTATTGAAAGGAGTGTCTATGAAAGGTTCAAGTTTTCTATCCACATGGTCATTCTCTTTCTTTTTAATTTTCTCTTGTGTTGAGGAATAATCTTGTCAAAATTGACAATCTTGTGGATTTAGTTGTGGTTCCTTGGTTGGAGAAAAAGGAAGAACAATAATTGATTCTAAAAGCACAGTTGTTTCACATGTGTAATTTTTTTGTTTAACTTCTTTAATTTCCCTAATAACTTGACCAATGATGGTCCTTATAGGTCATAATTGAGCAATAGGTACTACACCAATGGGTGGCTGCAAGAAGTTGAGTCCCACTTTTGGGCAAAAAGTGGAAGTATTTTCTCTGTTTTCCAAATTTTCTGTCAATTGATGTCAAAATTTGATGCACTTAGAGATTGAATCTCAAAAAAATTCAATATTAGAGAATGTAGTGCTCAAAGTCTACTTTTCAAATATGTAATTTATTTTAATACCCACATGCTAGAAATCCCTTTTTTGCTCGGAGTCTACTTTTCAAATATGTAATCTATTTTAATACCCACATGCTAGAAATCCCTTTTTAGTAGGCATGTTTAAAAACCAGTTTTTCAAAATGCCTATTTTAGGAGCATACCACACATGTACGACCACCCTTTTTTGATGCAAATAAATGATTTTTTGCAAATTCTTCTGGGAAACGATACCTAAGACATCAAATATTGATGGGAATATTTTTTTTACTAATTATTAACTGACAATAAAGTATATTTTCAAAACATTAAGTGTATGACCACCATAATTTGATGCAAATTTCATATTTTTCAATTTTTTTTTAATATTCAAAAGAATTGTATGTATATTGATGTCATATAATTTATTTTTCTAAAATCCTAAAAACAAAAAAGTTATTAAAGTTTTAGTGAACCTTGGTATTTTAGGTTCCACTTTTGATTAATAAATAATATAAAAATAGTAAAAATAATCTTATCACTATGAAATTTACATTTCTGAAATCAGGACGCTAAAAACTCTAATGGGTTTTTGTTTCATCAAAAAAATCATTTAGAAAGGCCCTCAAAAAATTAGGCCAAGGTAGAAATCTGATGTCCTTTTACCTTAGTCATTTTTTTGGAGGTCATGTTGGCAATATTGCATTATAACAGACAATGAAAGATTGTTGGCATTTCATAAGGATATTGAGAAGGTTGTTGATGATTATGGATATAACTGATTAAAGATGTTTATTGTCTTGATATTATTATTTTGTCATTGATGTCAAGAAATTGATTTTCTAATTCAGTATGATGTTGCCATATCTTGAGAAGTATGATTTAAAAGAGTATAAAGATGTCGGTAAAAAATACAAGAAAGAATATGATGAATAAAGGGATGAATAAGGTATTCAATGGGCAACTACTACCGAGTCAGACAATGATGAGATCATGATGTTTTAGATTGGTTTAACATCATACATATGTTGTAAATTGTGAAGGTTAATATTATACTATGTTATCAAGCAAAGAACCTAGTTGGTAAACCCTAAGGTTATCGCTATCGGTTAATGAAGGCAGAATGTCTACCGAGTGAAGTTTAGTATTCACCGAGTTATAACCGAGTTCCTACCGAATTGTAACCGAGCTATAACAAAATGCATTAAATGTTTGCATGTGTTATTTAATGAAGGAAGCTGATTAAATGATTGGTGAGTCGTGGATGAAGTTTGTTAATGAATCTAAGGCAATGGAAAGTCGGCATGAAGATCTACATCACAGATTGAATCGTAATACCCTAGCACAAATTCCAAGGTGGGGTAAAACATTTTCAGATCGAAAGATGCATTGAACCTGGACAAGATTGAAGATCTAATGGCTATGATTGATCATGGGAAAAGTGATCAAGGAGATTAAGCGGTTACCTAATTGTTTATAAATAGGAAACTATTGATAAACAATGTATGCAAGCAAGTGTATGCATAGGGATGCTACATAGTGATTACCAAGCACAGAAGCTTGAAGACTTGTTTGAATAATAGAGTATAGAGCCTAGCAGATGGACAAGATTAGTCCTATTGTATTGAGCAAATAATAATCTGCTTTAGCATTTTAGATGTGAAGTTGCAGATAGATTTTTATTATTGTTATTTTGTAAAGTGACAGAAAATCTCTTAACTGAGTGGACTTAACAGTCTTATTTGTAAAACCCTTTAGCAAGGTGACATTCTGATTGAGTGTTTGAAATCCTTTAACAAGGTCACTTCTAACAAGGTGAAGATCCTAACAGATTTGAGGGAAATCCCTTAACTGGGTCACATCTAGCAATGTGTTTGTAATCTTTAACAGGATTTTCTTTTAACCGAGCATACTCTAGAAGAGTATATTTCTTAGTGGGTCCGAAATCCCACAGTGGTTTTTCCCTATTTGGGTTTCCACGTTAAATCTGGTGTTATGAGGTTTATGATGTTTATATGCTTTTGAGTTTGCATGTTTGACAGTTTTGGTTATATTACTAATATATATGTTATCGTGGTTGAATCTGATGTTTTTATGGATGATTAAGGTTGTATGATTCAGCGCGCCCCCCCCCCCCCCCCCCCCCTCTCATCTTATTGGCTATTGGATCTGTACTTATATCAAGTATCAGAACTATGAATTGGTATCATAGCTTTGGACTCTGGAAGGAAAAGTTTAAAAGCACTTGAGTTAAAGATCCAAAGATGTATAAGAGGGATGCACCGAAGCTGAACAAGTCAAGTTTCTCTACATGGTAGAAAAGGATGAAGCTACATCTATCAAGAGTTGGAGAATATGTTGTATACTATCTAGAGAATGATTTTTTTACACCGAGCACCTATCCATTGACATGGAAGAGATAAAGGCAAAGCAAGAACATATTCAAGCAATGATTGAAATAACATCTGCATCAACCGATTCAAAGTTTAATGACCTAGAAGGCTGCAATGATGCAAAGGCAATGTGGGATAAGCTCATATCAGTATATGGAGGAGATGAACATGTTCAAAGAGAAAAAGTAGATAGTCTAAGAGGACAACTTGAATCTATGAGGATGAATGAAGGTGAGAACATAACTCGGTACAGTACAAGACTAAAGGAGATTGCCAATCAAATCAAAGGAGCAGGTGGAACTATTGAAGAAAAGGATATAACAAGTAAGTTGTTGAGAACCCTTCTACCAGCTTATGCAATCCGAGTCTCTGCAATCAATGAATTGAGGTCTGTACCTAATATGCCAGTTTCTCTAGATGCTACTATTGGTAAGCTACATGCATTTGAGTTAAGTAATTTTGATAACAGTGGATCTTTGGTAAATAAAGTTGAATCTGCATTTAGTTCTTTTCATCTTGATGAATCTAATGATTACAATGAAAGAAAGTATAAGTACTCTGAAGGAGATCACAGTGGAGCAAGTGAAAGATTTCGCAAGAACATGGAAGAAGTACACAAACTATATGAGGAAATCAGAAAGCAAGAAGAGTTTATCGAGATAACAGACAGAAAGATAATCATTACAGAGGACACTGAGACTTCAGAAGAAGAGATAGAAAGACATGCTTAATAGCTGATGAGGAATCCAATGATGATAAATCAGATGAGACAGATATAGAGGAAGTAGTTTATGTGGCTATCAAAGATGGATCAGATGAAGAAAGGTATGAAGAAAAAGCCCTAATATCTCACATAAACACTAATGATTCTTGGATTATAGATAGTGGATGCTCACATCATATGATAGGAGATAAACACAAGTTTATTATATTAGAAGATTATGATGGAGGCTATGTTAGATTTGGCAATGATGCACCCTGTCCGGTAAAAGGTAAAGGATATATAACACTTCTTGATAATGCAAGATGGAATGATGTTTATTGGGTTGAAGGTCTAAAATACAATTTGTCGAGTGTAGCACAACTAAACAACACAGGTTACCAAATAGAATTTTAGAAAGGAATTGTCAAAGTTCATGACAAGAATGGAAAGTTAGCTGCTACCGGGACACAAACAAAAGGTAACACATTTCACCTTGACTCAACTCGTAACAAGTGTTTGTATGCAAAGGTAGATGATACCTGGTTATGGCATAAAAGGTTTTGTCATGTCAATTTTGATAATCTGATCAAAATAAGCAAGAAGCACAGAGTAAGAGGTCTACCGAGTCTTGAAAAACCTGAGAATGTTATGTGTTGAGGATGCCAGATGGGTAAGATGAAAAGATCAATCTTTACAAGTAAGTCTTACACTTCAAAGGGAATTTTAGATCTAGTGCACATTGATCTTTGTGGTCCTATGAAAGTTCAAAGTTATTATGGTGATAAATATTTCATATCATTTGTGGATGACTATTCAAGGATGATGTTAGTAATGTTTTTAAAAGAAAAATCAGAAGCTTTTAAAATGTTTAAATGGTACAAGGCAAGAGTGGAAAATGAAACAGGAAGACAACTGAAATGTCTTAGATTAGATAGAGGAGGCAAGTTTGCATATGATGAGTTCAACTTATTTTGCAATGATCATGGTGTTAAAAGACAAGTCTCTGCACCGATAACTCCATAGCAGAATGGAATAGCTGAGAGAAGAAACAAGTCTATTGTAGATTGTGCTAGAACACTGATGATTGAAAAGAAGGTGCCACAAACATTTTGGAGAGAAGCAATAAGCACAACAGTTTACACCTTGAACTGAGTTCAATTGAAAAAAGGTTCTTTGAAGACACCATATGAAATCTGGTATGATAAGAAACCTAATGTAAGTTATTTTAAAATATTTGGAAGTAGATGCTATGTTCACAAAGATGATAGAAATGGCAAGTTGGATTAGAAAAGTGAAGAAGGAACATTTCTAGGATATTCTTCTAGAAGCAAAGCATTTAAATGTCTGATCAAATCATCTAACAAAATAGTAGAAAGTGCAAATGTGAAAATTGATGAATTTGCAGAAAGAATTGATGAAGGAAATTCCAAGGAACCAAAAGACTATGATGAATTTGTCTATGTTCAACTGAGATGTCTTACCGAGAAGATTGTTGAAGAAAATGAAGAGAATATCCAATTACCAAGTGATGAAGAAGATCATACAAAGCCTACCAAGCCTATATTAGCCAAGTATGTTAGAAGACACCATGCACAAAGTCATATTATAGGAGATAAGGATGATCTAGTGATGACAAGGAACAAACTGAGACAAAACACATGTTTGGTATCTGAATTTGAACTAAGAATAGTAAAAGAGGCATTTAACAGTGAAGATTGGATAAATGCTATGACATAAGAGATTGATCAAATCAAGAAGAATGACACATGGACATTGATCCCAAGACCAAAGGACAAAAATGTAATTGGTACAAAGTGGATTTTCAGAAACAAGCTAAATGAAAAAGGAGAGGTTATTCGAAACAAAGCAAGACTAGTTTGCAAAGGTTATGCTCAAGAAGAAGGAATTGATTATGGTGAAACTTTTGCACCTGTTGCTAGACTGGAAGGAGTAAGAACATTGTTGGCCTATGCTACTTTCAAAAATTTCAAGGTATATCAAATGGATGTCAAATCTGCATTTCTGAATGGAATATTAAAGAAGAAGTTTTTATTGAACAACCTGAAGGATTTGTTGAAGACAATAATAAAGATCAGGTATGTAAATTGAACAAAGCTTTATATGGTTTGAAACAAGCACCTAGAGCATGGTATGAAAGATTGCACTCTTATTTGATTAAGATTGGTTTTATAAGGACAAGTGAGAACAACAACATGTACATGAAGAATGATGAAAATGGAATACTGATCTCAGCCATATTTGTTGATGATATTATATTTTGTGGAAATGACTCTTTATGCAAGAACTTTGGAAATGAAATGAGAAAAGAATTTGAGATGTCATTAATCGGTGAGATAAAGTATTTTATAGGTTTACAGATACTACAAATGAAAAATGAGATTTTTATTGCTCAATCCAAGTACATAAAGGAAATATTGAAGAAATTTGGAATGGAAGATTCAAAACCAATAAGTACTCCTATGACTACCAACTGTAAATTATCAAAGAATGATGAATTTGCATCTGTTGATGAGACACTTTACCGATCCATGATTCGAAAGCTACAATATGTTGTTCATAGTAGACTAGACATAGCACATGTAGTAGGTATAGTTGCAAGATTCTCTGTAGATCCTAAGGAAACACACATGACAGCAATCAAAAGAATTTTTAGATACTTGAAAGGCACTGAGGATTATGGCTTAGTATATCAGAAAGGAAATAATTTTGATTTAAAAGTTTATACTGATGCTGATTGGGCAGGCAACATTGATGATAGAAAAAGCACAAGTGGAGGAGCTTTCTTTTTAGGAGAAAGAAGAGTGATTTGGCTTAGCAAGAAACAAGGATGTGTTTCACAGTCAACAGCAGAAGCTGAATACGTTGCTACAGCACAACTGTTGGAAGGTATAAATGAGAAAGTTACCAAGTCAGTAACTATATTCTGTGACAATACTAGTGCCATTAATATTTCAAAAAACCCTGTTATGCATTCTAAGACAAAGCACATCTCTATCAAATATCATTATCTTAGAGAAGAAGCTCAAGAGAAGAAAGTGGTGTTGGAGTATGTTAGTACAAAGGAACAAATAGCAAATATCTTCACCAAGCAACTACCAAGGGACACTTTTGAATATCTCAGAAGTAAGTTAGGGGTCCTACCCCTATCTTCTACTCACTAAACGAGTTTGGTGAAAGCATCAATCTGATGACTCGATTGAATATCTTTTAGGAGTTGATGTTGCATTACACTTTAGGATGTTTTCTAAAGGTGTACAGGAATTATTACAGGACATTATATAGGGAACAGGAATTGAAGACAAAATGCTCTGACCGAGACTCAGTTGATACACAATAGCAGGAAATCACTTCATACAGAAAGAAATTATGTTTTAGTTCTTTACTTTTTGGCATTGTTGTCAAAGGGGGAGAAGACTAATATCAGGGGAGAAGACTAAGAGAAAATTGAGTAGACTATAGATTGGAAAGAAGACTGAAGAAAGAGGAGAAGTCTAATGTATGGGGGAGAGAATTTTAGCATTTCAGAATCACAGCTATCCGAATCTTTTAAAGGTCAAATTAATTGGTTTTTCCATCAATGCCAAAGGGGGAGATTGTTGGCAATATTGCATTATAACAGAGAATGAAAGATTGTTGGCATTTCATAAGGATATTCAGAAGGTTGTTGATGATTATGAATATAACTGATTAAAGATGTTTACTGTCTTGATATTATTATTTTGTCATTGATGTCAAGAAATTGATTTTCTAATTCAGTATGATGTTGCCATATCTTGAGAAGTATGATTTAAAAGAGTATAAAGATGTCGGTAGAAAACACAGGAAAGAATATGATGAATAAAGGGATGAATAAGGTATTCAATGGGCAACTACTACCGAGTCAGACAATGATGAGATCATGATGTTTTAGATTGTTTTAACATCATACATATGTTATAAATTGTGAAGGTTAATACTATACTATGTTATCAAGCAAAGAACCTAGTCGGTAAACCCTAAGGTTATCGCTATCGGCTAATGAAGGCGGAATGTCTACCAAGTGAAGTTTAGTATTCACCGAGTTATAACTGAGTTGCTACCGAGTAGTAACCAAACTATAACAAAATGCATTAAATGTTTGCATGTGTTATTTAATGAAGGAAGCTGATGAGCTAGAATTGATTAAATGATTGGTGAGCCATGGATGAAGTTTGTTAATGAATCTAAGGCAATGGAAAGTTGGCATGAAGATCTACAACGTAGATTGAACCGCAATACCCTGGCACAAGTTCCAAGAAATGTATGCAAGTTCCAAGGCGGGGTAAAATGTTTTCAGATCGAAAGATGCATTGAACCTGGATAAAATTGAAGATCTGATGGCTATGATTGATCATGGGAAATGTGATCAAGGAGATATAGTGGTTACCTAATTGTTTATAAATAGGAAACTATTGATAAACAATGTATGCAGGCAAGTGTATGCACATTGATGCTACATAGTGATTACTGAGCACAGAAGCTTGAAGACCTATTTGAATAACAGAGTATAGAAGCCCAACAGATAGACAAGATTAGTTCTATGTCTAGATTGTATTGAACAAATAGGAATCTGCTTTAGCATTTTAGATGTGAAGTTACAAATAGAGTTTTATTACTATTATTTTGTGAAAGTGACAGAAAATCTCTTAACCGAGTGGACTTAACAGTCTTATTTGTAAAACCCTCTAGCAAGATGACATTCTGATTGACTGTTTGAAATCCTTTAACAAGGTCACTTCTAACAAGGTGAAGATCCTAACAAATCTGAGGGAAATCCCTTAACCAGGTCACATCTAGCAACGTGTTTGTAATCTTTAATAGGATTTTCTTTTAACCGAGCATACACCAGAAGAGTATATTTCTTAGTGGGTCAAAAATCCCATAATGGTTTTTCCCTATTTGGGTTTCCACATTAAATCTGGTGTTATGAGGTTTATGATGTTTATATGCTTTTGAGTTTGCATGTTTGACAGTTTTTGTTATATTACTGATATCTATGTTGCCGAGGTTGAATCTGATGTTTTTATGGATGATTAAGTTTGTATGATTCACCCCCCCCCTTCCCCCACCCCCTCTCATCTTATTGGCTATCGGATCTGTACTTATATTAAGTATCAGAACTATTAATTGGTATCAGAGCTTTGGACTCCGAAAGGAAAAGTTTAAAAGCACTTGCATTAAAGATCCAAAGATGTATAAGAGGGATGCACCGAAGCTGAACAAGTCAAGTTTCTCTACATGGTAGAAAAGGATGAAGCTACATCTATCAGGAGTTGGAGAATATGTTGTATACTATTTGGAGAATATGTTGTATACTATCTGAGGTCCAAGCATAGACTTGGTGGGACCAAGCCTATCCTAAAGTAAAAAACAATGCTAAGGGTTGTTTCACGCCCCTAATTTTAACAAACAGCTACCCATTTTTTAAATTCAAAAAACGGCCGCCTATTTCGCTTTGTACCGTTGAAAGTGAAATGGGTGCCCGTTTTGCCCGTTTTTAAAAACAAGCACCCAATTATAAAATGGGAACCCATTTTTGAAAAGATCCATTGGGCCAGAATCTGGCCCACAAGCACAAATCCCAATGATTGAATGATTTTTCAATCATTGCCTGATAGGTACGATCTGCAAAGAGAATTTTTTGATTAATCATTCTCTTTGTTTATCTTATTGTCGATTTGGTAAGGAGATCGATTCAAATTCAAAATTTGGTGTACCCATGGGATCAAATCAAAGCAAGAAGAGGCAAAGGAAGGTTCTGACAACTGAGGAGATTGCAACAAATAGGGAGGAGGCAATGCATCAACGAGAGAGAAGATCAAGAATGAGACAAGGAGCTTCAAGTTCCACAATCATTTCTGAAGAGGAGAACATCAATGAGACCATAAATGCTGACAAAGGAAACACAATAGAACCATTTAATTCAAGTGCATCTTCTAATCCATTATGGGATACATGTATGTCTTCACAGCCGTATGTTTTTTCTTATCAAGAAATTGGTGATTTAGTAGAAGCAGGTTACTTACTAAATGAAATTCCAATTGAAAATCAAACCCCAAAAGAAATTAGAACTCAAGTTGAAACTGAAATTGAAATCCAAATTGAAACCCCAAATGAAACTAGATCTCAACTTGAAACTAAAATTGAAACTGAATTTGAAACTCCAAATGAAATTGAAAATCCACCTGGAACTAAAACCAATAATGTGTATGTAGACATGGAAACACCAATTGAAAATGTAACATGTTTAAATGATAATCAAATGAATGAAAATTTTGAAATTAAAAGTGATGTACTAGACAACCTTCCTGGTTTGGTTTCATGGAGAAAGATTAGGACACATGCAAATAGATTGTTTAGACATTTTTTTTATAATAAGAAATTTGGGTTTCAATGTCAATTAATGGTAAAACTAATTAAAATGACTAAAATGCGGAAAGTGATGAAGAATTTAGGCTTTTATGTCAAACCCAAGAAGAAGGATGAGTCTTTAAAATAAGTTGTATCGACTGTTGGTAGCACCTTTGATACAGTTGGAAAGAAAAGTCATTCTAAAGATGAAAGTGCAGCATGGCGGGCAATAACAACAACTTTAGTAAGCCAAACAACTTCTAATAAAAGAATGATGAGTAACATAAGTGGATATCTTAATATTAATTGCAAAACTTTGTCAAGAGCTGTAAAAAGAAGAGTTAATTTTGAAAGTGATCCAGCAAACAAATTGTGGACTCTCAGTGGTAGACTGTCAAGGTTTGATATGAAACTTACTAGTGAAGTCAAAAATTGGATAAAAAAATTCTAGCACGATAATACAAGAGTATCACCTAATGTTAGAGATGTTCTTAAATTAAGAGTTGGTTCAAAAATTCATGATCCACATCCAAAACACCTATTGGACATGACTCAAACTGAATTGTACAAAAAAAATTGGATGATAAAGTGTTTATTATTAGCATTTGTCAAAGGTCTTTTGAAAAGTGTAAACCTTGGTATGTTCGAATTAACAAGGAAAGAGTCACATGTTGTTGTAAAACTCATGTTCAATTTCACTACCATTATGATGTATTTCAATATATATGTGTTACCATGGATAGTAATGGAATGTTCCAAGAATGTGGTATAAATATAACACCTGAAACTATAAAGGAGTTTATATCAAGTTTGTTTTTCAACCCACTAATTGAGCAAAATTTTCTTTTCAATGCATGTGTTTCCAGTGTATGTGATATATGTGGCAATCTTGCATTGTTGGATGAATGTTTGCATGAAAATATTTCAAATGATTTTGGACAACAATTAGTTGATGTTAAAATATTTAAAACTATTGAGTATCCACTGAAGGATGGAAAGGTTGTAAAATGATGCGATCTAATCACTGAAAAAGTTAGTGTTCATGCATTTATGAATGAATTTAAGAGTAACATCGTACCTAAATATGTTAAGCACTCTCAAAATGCTAGATGGCTCGATGGTTAATTTCGAATATGTAAGGATACATTTAATGTTGGTAGTATACTTTTGGTTGTTGAATTTGCAGAGAACTACACGCTTGCACCACAAGATGAGGTCCAATCACAATACTACAATTCAGTGCAAGTATTGATTTTTGTTCATATTGTTTATAGGCATGCACTAGATAGTACAGAAGAGGATCGCAAAATTTTGAGAGAGTACCATTTCTATATCAGTGATAATAAATTACACTCATCTGAGTTTGTCCAGTATTGCTTCAAGACCTTTTTTCAGAATTTGAGGGGAAGAGAAATTCAGATGACACAACATCTAATATGGTCTGATAATTGCATAGGGAAATTCAATAATGCTAGAATGTTTTATTGGCTAAGTAGGATTCATAAGAAAACTAATATCAAACACATGTGGAGTTTTTTTAAGGCTGGACATGAGAAAGGAGAACATGACAGTGTTGGTGCATGTGTTAAGAGAGCCCTCTGCAGATAGCAACTCAAATTCGAGGAAAAGGCTAAATTTAAAAATGCAAGTGCAATTGTGGATTGGTCTAGTACAAATTTATCCATAGGATCAAGTTAGAACTCTACAATTAGATGTTTCTTCTGGCTAGTTAAAGAGGAGAATATCCTTCCAAGATATGATTGTGATACAATCAATTGATCAGCTAGATGGCATTCATTTAAGAGCTATAATTCTAACATTTGGACTATATGGACTAGAGAGCTTGCATGTTTTTGTCAATTTTGTGTTGCAGGTGAATGGGAAGAATGCTAGAATACAGAATGGGTCGAAGAATGGCAACACAAACCCTTAACACCTAATGAGACACAATATGAAGATGTTAGAAGAAATGAAGACCCATATCATGCATTTGCATTAGAAGATTATGATCGTGTTTTAGACCTCATACAACCTGGTAATTTAATTTAATTTCTTATTTATAACTTTAAATTATATATTTTTATATAATGTCATATAATTTATGATTACATAGTTGAATTATAAATTTTAACAAGTTTTATTTCTACATGTACTTAAGTTTGTTTTCTAGGACATGTGTATGTTGTTGTTGCACCTGAGGATAATGATGAGCAGGTTGAGTATTGGCTAGCTACATGTGTAGAACCTAAGAAAAAGTTGATATGTGATCAAGTAGATGATGATGGTTTTCAGTATCCAATTGGGTTTGTTGTGGTAGTCGGCACATGGCTATGCAAATACTTAACAAGAAGGAATGGCTTACCAGCTTATGAAGACTACCAATCAGAAAAGAAGATTATACACTATTCTCATTTGGTGGTGGAAACAAACACCAAATTAGAAAGATACAAAGGTAGACCTACTAATAAGGTATTGTGGACACTTTCAGTAGAAGAGCATGAGGCAATCATAGACACATTGCAAGAGAGAAGATGCATATGGTACATTAGGTTGTGTGTATAGTGAAAATGGATAACAATAATAACAATATTGAAAGGCTAAATGAATTCAACCACCAAACCCTAGCCTAACAACAACAAAGATCCACCATAACATATGAAGATTACCTAAGACAATGCAAATCAAATGAAATCACAAAGATTATACCATCACATGTCCAATAGGGTTTTGATCTCCATTCTTCCTATCTCCATTGATCTTGCTTGATATATTTGCTCTCAAATTTTACGTGCACAAGAGCTCAACAAAGAACAAAATGTGATTGCAAGTAGGATCGTAGTATAGTCAAGTCCTCAAGATTGTCGATTAGGGTTTGATAATGAAGGAGGTATCTCCTTAAATAGAAGACACTATATGAAATGGAGGGATACGATTGAGAGGTGTAAAAGGAGGTCGGCTATGATTAGAGGGTAGGTAAAAGAAATAATAAAATAATGAAAGGGGTAGGTAGTGTATGAATTAAGAGATGAATGACATGTGTCATGGGTAGAAAAAGCTAATGAATTAATTAAATAAATAAAGATTTATTTAATAAATAGAAGAAGTAGGATCAATTAAATAAATAAATATTTATTTAATTTAGGAAAAGGATAATTTAAATAAATAAATGTATTTATTTAAATGAGAAATAAGGCTAGAAGAGGATAAATGAATTAATTAAATAAATAAAGATTTATTTAATTAATAGAAGAATTAGGCTTAGATAATTAAATAAATAAAATATTTATTTAATTAGACATGACAATTTTGAGTGTCTACATTTTGCCCCTCTTTGAGACAATGCGGCTTGTCGTGTTGTTTCAAAGAAGATAAGATGAACTAATACTGAGTTGCCCCAGGATGGGAATGATATGCCCCCTCGAGAGATTGGATGAAAATGTCTGAAAAGATCGCAGACAATCTCTCGATAAAAAAGACGGAATAGAATGGACTGACCGGATAAAGTGACAAAGTCACGGGATAAAGAAGATTGACTTGGGAAACGAGGGCTAGGTGAGGGTAGGCTATAAGATAGACCACGAGCAAAAGACATCCTCATTGTCATCCACACATCCATGAGAGCAGAGTGTAGAGCGAAAATAGAGTAGTAGCAGTCAGCAGCGATGGCCTTCGTTCATAGATTCGACTGCGTTCGCCAATTCCAGAGGCTAGCAGAGGCAGGAGAGCCGGTAAGTGTCGTAAAACCGCCTTGTACTTTGATGCATTTATTGTTGTCATTAATGCATGCTAGGTAATGTAATAAATGCACGTTTATGTCAGGAAAACGCGTTTATGTCCAAAAAATGTGAATTTTTGTCTTCCAGGTCAAATCGGCAGTTCTATGATGAACATACACTGTCAATTGGATAAGCTGCTGAGAGGATACACTCAAGCAAGTCCCCTAGGGAAGACTAGGATAGATCAAGGCACTTTGTGATGAACAGTGAGTACCAAGATAGACTACTTTGTGATGAATAGGGAGTACCAAAATATGAGCAGCACTTTGTGATGAACAGGGAGTGCAAATGTGAGCAGCACTTTGTGATGAACAGGGAGTGCCAAACACGTAGTACTTTGTGATGAACAAGGAGTACTACTAGGATAGAAGAAAAACTTTGTGATGAACAGTGAGTGTCACTAGGATAGATAGCCATATGCATTTAGATAAAAAGTAGCATTTTGTGATAAACAGTGAATGCCACTATGACTGACACGATTGATTTGCTTGACTGCAGGAGTATTTGCTGATGCTAGAGTCACGGGAGAGATTCTCGTCGACACAGAGATTGCGACCTGAGTTGACACTTGAGGACCAAGCAGCGACTGAGGCTATGGGATTGAGACATATTCTGTATGTGCCTGAGTTTCAGGCGAACATGGGATTGCTGACTACACTGGCTGAGAGATGGCACTCAGAGACTTGTAGTTTGCATTTGCCGATGGGTGAGATGACAGTCACCTTGGAGGATGTATACAGGATTCTGCAGATATCGATCGATGGGAAGTTAGTACCCTATGATTGAGATGGAGATAGGGATGCACTGAGATGAGTGTTCTAGGATCCAGGACTCGAGATGAGGGTGGGACATGTGGCATGGGATACCATGACAAGGACAGGATTAGCACTACCAATAGCGTTGGCAGGAGTTATCAGTGGGTTCCTCTATCCGGATAGGGCGACACGAGGGGTGGTTGTAGGGGACACAGGGGCCAGGAGAAATGATCTTGGGGTGGGTCCCTCTAGGGCTCAAACTTCGTCGAGGCCAACCGGCTCTGAGGAAGGGAATTCATCATTTCCATAGAGGACTCCCTATGTATCAGTATTGTACCATTTTGTATGATGATGTAGACACCTACGGGTGATTGTAGCCATATGATTTTGACATCATTGTATCATGACACTTTATATATATATATGAGATGATTCATCTTTGTGGAAGCTATATGCATGCATACCTATGTGATGTATGTTTCTATGTGATGCTTATGATATGGATGCAAATATGTATATGATGCAATGCAATATATTTTTTTGTTCTTTTATGTTTTATATGTGTATGCATGATGCAAATGTGAATGTATGTAATGCAGATGAATATGATAATGCAAATGTAAATTGTGCTAACAGGTGTTGTGTGCAGGATGTGATGCAATTGTGATATCTATATGTATGTATGAAATGCTAATATGGGGTAATGCAGGTGCAAACTACATGAAATGCAAATGTTTTTGGTGTGTCATTATACTCAGTCATGTGATAGTAGGCTACACGGACTCAAGAAGGATGATGGAAGTCAATCAAGAAAGGGGGATGAAAGATAGAAGATATGAAAGTGAAAGAGCTTCTTGTGCGTTATCATCATTAAGCTTTATTATGGCAAGTAGGTTATGACAAACAAGGCATATGTTCGACCCAGAAAGTCATTGTACCCGTTTGCATGGAGATAAGACAATCAAAAACAAGGAATGCCCCAGTTCATACTAGACTCACAGTGTCCTCATATCCTTGGACAAGTCATAGCATTACTAAAAGACAATCCACAGACAGCAAATACAAATAGGTGATGATACCCCATCCTCGCCTTTCTAGTCAAAGACATCCTGGAGATAGAATCTCTAGTCAGAAACATCCTGGAAAAGCTAAAAGACATGTCACCAAAAAGATGAAATCAAAAGAAAACCATGACTCGACACCAACATCCACTGTAGTCCTCAAATTTAGTGTCTCTTGTCACTTGTATAAGTCTTATTTGATTGTGGTCACAATGTTTACTTTCACAAAATGGATAGATAGCACTAAACCATAATGTTGTCTGAGTCTGTTGATAGATTTGATTTGTTGAAGCTCATTGTTGTTACTGTCTCATCTGAAACTGACTGAATCCATGAAACTGATACTTTATTGCGAAGAAGATGAAACTTTATTGCAGACTGGTGATGCAACTGTTGCTTTATTGCGGATTGTGCGCGAATAGACTGAAGGAAGCTGGAAGAAACTGTACTCCTCGAAACATGCAATGTTCTTAGTCCACACCCATCACTAGACGTAGGATTTGCCTTAGCCACAGATAGGATTTGATTTATTATGGATGGAAAGTGAGGTTTATTATGAATGGCTAACCAATCTTGGGTAGAACAATAACAAGCCATGATGGGAATGGGTAAGTTTATTATGGATGAATTGGTCGTGAGTGTGTGCAAAGTGAAAGGATGAAAGTGGAATCCTGAAGGATGGAGGAGCAATGTATCTATGCATGGCACTGGTGACCCAGTTTTCACCATGGTACTTGCCCAGGGCACCACCGAAGTGGTTTTCACTATTGGACGAAATTATTTCTCTTTACTTTTTTTGATTTTTCAATGTTTTTTGTGTCACAAGGCGCCTATTTGCCAGGTTTTCACCAAGTAACGATTTTTTTTGTTTTATAAATTTTTTTTGTATTTTTGAATTTTTTTGATTTTTTTTGTATTTTTGAATTAGGATATTCCGAAGAGCTATGTGTAGAACCTACGAAGGTGCATGTTGTTGATAGGATCCTCCAAAGGTTCACCTTCTGTAGTTGAGAGCTGATATGCCCCAGATCCATATGCTGCTGTAATGATGTAAGGACCAAGCCAATTTGGTTCGAACTTGCCCTTCTTCTCTCTATCTTGCTGATTTTTGGGGTTTTCTCTGAGAACCAAGTCACCTACCTCAAATGTATGAGGCTTGACCTTGTGATTGTAATTGCATTGTTCCTTGAGCGAATGTTGTGTAGCTCGAGTGATTGTCTTCCTTGTCGAAGGAACTGAGATAGAATTACTAGTGTGTGGACTACACAGGCCCGTATGCGTGTCACCTGAAGAAGTTTGGGCATCCTTGATAACAAAGTCCTTTGAGGAAGCTCCATTAAAGGTCCATGATGTATCGCCAAAAGGGAAAGGATGTGTGGAACAATTAGATGAGTGATGAAGGCTTATGATTATGAAAAGAAGTGAGAGTAGGATAGCATGATGGAGACTTAGGATCAACAAGTATGCTTTTTGACTTAAAATTTTAGAGCTTTTGCCCCCAGTTATTCTGGTATTAGGGGAGATCAACTCTTGTTCTTTTTGCTTCATTGGATTTTTATCCTTGACCTTGATTTTTGCAGAGTCCAATAGCTTTTGATTTTGATTTGGACTAAAGGACTTTTCTTTATTATTTACTTTTAGATTTTTCTTTTCAAAGTTTGATTTTTGATCCCCAATGAGTAAGGGCTTTTGTAATTCTTGTTGATCCAAGTTTGGAAGTGGAGTGGAAATGGAATGAGTGGATGATATGGTAAAGCTATGTGAGTTCTCAAGAGGGCTGGCGATATGTTCCATAGATTCTTCACTGGAACCACTCTTAGGACTATTGATATCAAGAGTTGCTTGCACCACTAGAGGAGATTTGTATTCAGACTTAGTAGCCACAACACTAGGTGGTTCATACCCAATTCCTTGGCATTGCAACTTGTTTGTAGATTGTTCCTGTTGACTGAATACCTTAGGAGATAATGGGAGTTGGTCAACATGAAATATATACTCACTGCATCCCAGGTCTTTAACCTTGAATTTTTCTTTGAGCTCTGCTTGATTTGATGTAGAAGTTTTTAAGGATTCTGGATCCACATATGTTGATGAAGGAATAGCCTCTCGATTGGCTAGAATTGTTATTTCTGATCTAGGTTGCAGATTGTTGCAATATATGAATGGATTTGGATCTGCTTTAACGGTCACTTCAACTCCATTGTGTGGAAACTTGATACATCAATGATATGTAGATGGGACTGCGCTCATCTCATGAATCCATGGACGTCCTAGCAATATGTTGTATGTGAGATCCAGGTCTAGGACTTGACAAACCACATCCTTTGTAACTGGCCTGACTCTGAGAGGCAAGGTGACTGTACCCTTGGATGAATGCTCTTCATCATCATATGCCTTGATGGTGATTTTGTTTGTAGAATTCACAGCTTTATTAGAATATCCCAATTGTGTAATAGTGCTCAATGTGCAAATGTTTAGACCTGCTCCTCCATCTATCAGGACTCTTTTTATTTGATGTTTGTGTATGAAGGCCTCAATGTGTAATGGTGCATTATGTGGCTGACTTACGGAGGCATCATCGGCTTCTATGAATGTAAGGGAGTGTGGAATGGAAAGGTATCCCACCATGGCTTGAAACTGGTCCACGTTCAGATCAGTAGGAACGGCAGTTTCTCTCAAGATTTTGTCAAGAATAGCTTTATGTGTGGGGGATATGCGTAATAGCTCAAGGATGGAGATAAACGTAGGTGTCTTCCCTAACTATTCTACAAGGTCATACTCTGGTTTGGTTGATGAAGAAGCGGCATTTTTATTTGAAGCAACTAGAAAAGTAATTTTACCTCGACGGGTTGTAACATGACATTCAGAAGTAGGTTCGGAAGAGGATCCAACACCTTTTAGGACAATCTTGGGTCTTTGAGTAGGATTCTCAGGGTTTTTGTCCTTGATGATAATAGTAGAGAAATGATTGTCCATCGAGATGTGATTGATGGTTGAATCATAGTTGTAAGGTTCTCTAGTATAGTTGGTTTGATCATCTGTGGCTTTAGCTTTTCCCTTGTCATGCTTTGGGAACGACTCCTTAAACATCTCATGTTCTTGATTGGATGAGTGTCCCTCAATCTCAATATCACCTCTATCAATGAGATCTTGTATGATGTTCTTCAGTCGATGACAATTTCCTATCTTATGACCCTTGCTCTTATGAAATTCACAATACTCATCATCATTCCACCAATTTGGTTTAACCTTTGGTTCATATGGAGGAAAATCTGGAACTGTGATCACCTTGTTTGCCACTAACTTCTTGAAAACTGACTCAAGTGGTTCTCCCAACGGGGTATACTTCCTTCGTGATCTAGAAGTTGTTTGAGTATTCACTTGATTGTTTGTAGAACTTGATCCAGAAAAAATGAATTTGGGTTGCACTGTGTTGGCATCAACAACACCATCATTGACTGTGTTCTTGTTTTTATTCCAAAATCTTGGCTTGTCTTTTCCCTTAAAGTCATCTTCATCTTTGTTTTCCTTAAATATCTTAATGACTCCTTGTTCAATTAGGACCTTTTCTATCGCTAAGCCTTTTTCAATAACGTCTTTGAAGGTGGACAAACAAGCTTTCCTTAAGTCATAACCAATCTCTTTGTTAAGATTTTGGGTGAACATTTCTACCATTTGTTTTTGTGGAATTTCACAAGAGCATCTGCTGGCTAGATTTCTCCATCTTTGTAAAAATGATGCAAAAGACTCTCCCTCTTTTTGCTTGGTGTTGCATAAAGTAGTGACTAATATGTCTGTCTCTATATTGTAGGAGAAATGTTGAATAAATGCCTCTGCTAAGTCACCCCATGACTTAATACCAGGTGGGAGTTGGGAGAACCATTCCATAGCTTGATCACCTAAGCTTTGTGGGAATAATCTCATCAAATATGTCTCTTCTGAAGCTACTTCAATGCAAGCTATGAAAAATTGTCTTATGTGTGCCTTGGGATCCCCTTTTCCTCTATACTTATCAAATTTAGGCATCACAAAGTGTGTAGGAAATGGAGGCATTGGAATGCTCTTGTCGAATGGATAAGGACATATGTCTCTCATTGTGTATGTTGGCTTTGGTGTATTTATGTCCTCCATTTTCTTTTGTAAGTCCCTGATTTGTTGCTCCAAATTGCTCTTAGGTGGAGATTGACTTCTTAAAGCATACCCCATGTTTGAGGCACCAATTAGAGGAGGAGCATGTTGCATATATGGATGATATTGATCATACACATTTTCATATGGAGGAGGTCTATAGTGATGCTACATATATGGAGCACTTGGTATAGATTCATGTTGAGGAACACCATATCTATTTTGTGCATGTATACCATACTCTACAGGCATGTCATGTTCTAATGTGTTGCCCCCAAATTTGACATGGGGTTTCCTTGTGTCCAAATTTTGAGCATGCCTTTGAATATCCAATTGTTTTGGTTGATCCGTAGCTTGAGTATGTGATTGAGCATATCTGTCTGCGTAAGACTTCCATAATGGTCTACGAAGGTAAGTATCATATACTTGACCATGTGTATGTGGGACCTCTGGTTTTTGAAGCAAAGATGATGGTGATTCAAGCACAAGATGTGGTCTTCTATTTCCTCCACTATTAGGCCTTCTTTGATCCATGTTGGAGTGAGTTTGTTGCAAAGGTCGATTTTCCATTATTTGAGACATGTCAAAATCATGAGGTATCTTGGCTCCACTTTGTGCCATCATTTGTAAGAAGTATTGTCTATCTCTCCTCATTATTTCCTCAATCAATCGATTGAAGCAGGGGTCCATAATGGATTCTTCCACATCTGCTGAATGTACTAAAAAGTTGTCCATATTGTCATTGTGTGTATCATTGTTGTTTGTAGTGTCCATGTTCTCAACATTTGGAATGTTTCTATAGGCATCCATGTTCAGCAATGTAGTGTGATCAGTATTGAAAAATAAATCATTGTCATACTCATAAGAACTCATGTTTGCAGACTCTTGAGCCTCTTTAGTTTCTCTCCTAGATTTTTGAAGATGAGTTTCAACCACGAACTAGGTATAGACCAAGATGTGTGAGACTAGATCAAAAATGGAAAGAGTATGGAAGACCAAGAGTTGAATGGAATGTAAATGAGTCTGAAGTGTACTTGCAATGTCCAAAGTGTAAGACCAAGTATGTATGTAGTTGAGTAGGTGTGACTTCCAAAGAGAGGATAGTTTCTCTTGATGAGGTAAGTTGACCTTGACTCTAAGTAAAACCAAATGAGACCCAAAGGTAAGAAACCTTGATGAGGGACCACTTAGCAAAGTGTTGTTGTATGTAGTGTGTTGACAAAGTATGATGAGGACAAGCAAGTGACCTTTTGACTCAAGTTTAGACAAGTGTGAATGTAAAGCAAGATGTGAAGAAATGATGGACTGTGTGAGACCCAAAGACAAGTTGAATGCTAAATGAAACCTGGAGAAACAACCTAGGAAGATCAAGAATTTCAAAACTGACTGTGTTTGTTTGCTGGACTGTAAAATTTTCAATTCTGGACACAGGCGTGCCTGTATACTTCATAGACATGGTTCCCCGACACAGACGCTATTAGAAACACAGACGCGATTTTGCCCTTCACAGATGCGCTTACACGACACAGACACGATTAAAACAGACACAGATGCGTTTCTGTAAACTTTGTGCAATTTTTCCAATCTGTGAAGTTGTTTTTTCGTTGTGACCAAATCTGAATGTTTGACTGTTTTTCGTGACAAGAGGACACAATGTTTGCAAGTGTCTAGACTCCAAAATGACTCCAAAAAAAGTGTGTTGTTTGATGTAAAAATTGTTTTGAATACACTTGAAGACACAAAAGACACAATGTTTTGTTGTTTGGTTTTTGAATGTTTGAATGTTTGAATGTTTAAAATAAGTCAAGCACAATTCTTATGGCTAGCCAAGACAATAGTTGTTGATCCCACATGGGGTTTTACCCCTGAGGCTACGCTATTCAGAGCGGATACTTAGATGGTTGACCTCATTGGCTCCACCCTCGGCACTCACTTCTCAGGTCAGCCAAGCATCAGTCCCCATGAAAACTCCCCATGGTGAACTTTGTATCTCTACTAAGAACCGTATGTGTGTGGGCCGCTACCAGAGGTCCGACCTCCTGCCCCAACAACTAGAAGGATTTGGGCTTCTAAAACAAAGAGGTGCTAGTAAGGGCATCCGCTCGTGTGGCCATACATGTGGCACTTTTAGCTCTATAAATATAGAAGGCTCCCAGCCGATAGGGGTTACGCCCTACAAATGATCAATTAAATTTGATCAAACGGATTTATGGGGAGACATAGTGTCGGTATGAACTAATCAGCACACGTTATTCATAGTTTTCACCATGAATACATTTGATTATAGTGGTTCGGAAGAGGTGAGTTTTCCTCGCTACCACTTGGGTTGTTCTCTTCTCACTAGTAGTCCTAATGACTACACGGGAAGATAGGCCCTCTAAAGATTAAACAAAAAGAGCCTATTGCTCAAGACACAAAAGACAATGATTCAATTTTAGTGCACCAATTGAAGTGTTTGCTAGTCTATGAAAACAAGGCACACAATAAAAATCCAAAAACCCTTGCCAAGGACCTACAACAAATATTTATTAGTAGTTTGGATTGTTTGAAATAATCACCCCTTCCTGCAAGCACACAAGTTAGGTAAATTTTAGATCCAAAAGACTTTGTGAAATAGGGGCCTTCAACAATGCATTTTGTTGACCAATTCAAAGATCTGATTCATCATAAAAAAAAAAAACCTGTAAAATTTCAAGAGATTTCCAGAAATGCAAGAAAATCCAAAAAATTTGCTAATTTGCTCCAAAAATTAATTTTTTATGAAAAATCATAAAAAAATCATATAAAATGCAAAATAGATCCAAAAAATATGAAATTTTTACTAAAGAGTCTTGATGGTCTCCCAAACCTGCATAAAAACATTTCTACAACAAATCCAAGCAGTTTGTGAGATATGAGTAAAATAATGCAAAACCCTAATTTTCAAAGATCTGATTTTGGAGGAATTATTTTGCATCAAATTTAAAATCACAAAGACCAAATCCTATGTATAATTCTGAGAGATTTCCAAAAATGTAATAAAATCCAAAAAATTCACTAAATTTATCTCAAAATTAATTTTTTATGAAAAATCATAAAAAATTCATATAAAATGAAAACTTGATCCAAAAAATCTAAAATTTTTATTGAATCTTTCTGATAGTTTTCTTGACCTGCAAAAAACATTTTATGTCAAAATTCAAAGCCGTTTGTGAGATCTGATCAAAATAAGGAAAAACCCTAATTTTTAAAGATTCGATTGTTAGGGAAATATTTTGCATCAAAATTAAATTCACAAAGAACAGATCCTATTTATAATTATGAGAGATTTCCAAAAATATAAGAAAATCTGAAAAATTCTCTCATTTGCTCTCAAAATTAAATTTTTATGAAAAATCATAAAAAATTAATAGAAAATGAAAATGTACTTCAAAAATTCTAAATTTTGGATTGAGAGCTCCTGATACTTTCTTCAACTTGCAAAAACAATTTGGTGCAAAATTTCCAAGCCGTTTATGAGATATGATTGAATCTCTCCAATATCTTGATTTTGTGTCCAAAACCCTAGCTGCACAAGGTTATTCTCCAAATTGTTTTACAAAATAGCAATATAGGGTTAGAAAAATCTGCAAAAAACATAGATCTAAGAAAAATCCATGTCCCACGGGGCGTGACAATGTGTATGGTGAAAATGGATAACAATAATAACAATATTGAAAGGCTAAATGAATTCAACCACCAAACCCTAGCCTAACAACAACAAAGATCCACCATAACATATGAAGATTACCTAAGACAATGGAAATCAAATGAAATCACAAAGATTATACCATCAAATGTCCAATAGGTTTTTGATCTCCATTCTTCCTATCTCCATTGATCTTGCTTGATATATTTGCTCTCAAATTTTACGTGCACAAGAGCTCAACAAAGAACGGAATGTGGTTGCAAGTAGGATCGTAGTATAGTCAAGTCCTCAAGATTGTCGATTAGGGTTTGATAATGAAGGAGGTATCTCCTTAAATAGAAGACACTATATGAAATGGAGGGATAAGATTGAGAGGTGTAAAAGGAGGTCGGCTATGATTAGAGGGTAGGTAAAAGAAATAATAAAATAATG
This sequence comes from Cryptomeria japonica, assembly GCF_030272615.1. Taxonomy (NCBI): domain Eukaryota; kingdom Viridiplantae; phylum Streptophyta; class Pinopsida; order Cupressales; family Cupressaceae; genus Cryptomeria; species Cryptomeria japonica. The sequence continues at coordinate 588,808,462 of NC_081412.1, read as the reverse complement.
AAAGGGGTAGGTAGTGTATGAATTAAGAGATGAATGACATGTGTCATGGGTAGAAAAAGCTAATGAATTAATTAAATAAATAAAGATTTATTTAATAAATAGAAGAAGTAGGATCAATTAAATAAATAAATATTTATTTAATTTAGGAAAAGGATAATTTAAATAAATAAATGTATTTATTTAAATGAGAAATAAGGCTAGAAGAGGATAAATGAATTAATTAATTAAATAAAGATTTATTTAATTAATAGAAGAATTAGGCTTAGATAATTAAATAAATAAAATATTTATTTAATTAGACATGACAATTTTGAGTGTCTACAGGTTGAATCAAATTTATATACATGTAATTTTGTGTTACTTGTGTGAACTCTTTTATATTTAATCATGATAATTGTTTTTCTTTGTCCCTTTAACATTGTATTTGTCTACATTTGTTATAATTTTGGTTTCATAAACAACATTGTATTAGTTAACTTCTTCTTAATGTTATTTTGTGCACATTGTTAGGATTCCCAGAGATACTGAGAGGGGGGGTGAATCAGTATCTCACCAGTGATAGAATTTACTTGATTAAAAACATGTAAAGCATATCAATATTGTGTACCAGTAAACCAAAATAATGCAGTAAACAAGAATAACAACAACCACATGAAAAGCACACCATAACATAGTATTTTAATGAGGAAACCCGGTGTGGGAAAAACCTCGGTGGGATTTGTGACCCACAATATTCACTTACTGGCCAATAAGAGAATATTACTATTTTACAAAAGGGGCCTGCACATGCAGGAAGGCCAAGCGCCTAGAGCTCACTGCTCAATTACAAAGGAAGTTACACTGACTTACAAAAATGGATTATACAAATCCAATATCTTGTACTGCTTCAAATTAGCATCTGCTATGCCAGATCTAGTACCGATTTTAGCTCTGCTTCATGCATAAATCCTTAACCTATGATTCACATATTAGGTCTGCATAATTTCTCCTATCACACTCTTCCTAATTGTTCTACAATGATCTCATACATATATGAGTCATATTACAACTCGCCATGTCGGCTTACAATGATCTTACAATTTAATTACAAAATATATTATCAACAAAATTCCTGTCGGCCAGAGTGTCGGTATCCATCCTTTCACTGTCAGTGTTCTGTGTGTCGATGTAGAGTTTGTCGTTGTCGGTGTTGGTATATTTGTCTTGGTAGTATATGATTGCAAGGTTGGCATCAATGACAAAACCTTCAATCACTTACAATGTCTCATTGGAGTGTGCATTTGCCAACAATCTCCCCCTTTGGCATTGATGGCAACACTCATTGAGAAAAATAAAAAAGTGTTCAAAAATGATATCAAAAATAGTCTGCCAAAAATGTCTTACCAAAACTGTGTGCTCCCCCTGAGCAGATGAACCATCCATTTTTCTCATTCCTCTACTCCCCCTTTGACATCAATGACAAAGGTTTTCATTCGCTGTCAATGGAGTCCTACCTAGATTCTTGTAACCGGTGGATTACAATCTGAAAAATGTCTGTCAAAACTAGATTTATTCCATTGTTGAATGTTTTGCAGTCTTTTATGGCTTCTTTAGTCCTCTACACTGTACCAGTGAGTATGTGCATTTTCTCTTTTGGTGTCTATAATCTGGGAACCAGAGCCTCAGATATTTCTTTTCTCAAAGAAATAAGATATTCTAGTCTTGGACCAAGTCTGTATTTTAAGTCCTTTGCTTTGTCCTTTATCCTTTGTTTTTCATTTTCCAGTTTCTTGATTTTCTCTTCCTGTTTTGCAATTTTCTTCTCTAATTCAAAATATGAGTGTGATATTCCAATCATATTATCAACAATTTTATTAATCTTATCCTGTTCTTTTCTAATTTCTTTGTCAAGATACTCTATTAATACATCTGTTTTGCATGTGTCCCTATACAATTTCTTGAAGTCAAATATGATTTCACTGAATTCCAGTAAAAGACTATCCATTTCTTCTTTGTTCTTATTGACAATTTCCATAAAGAAATTTTCTTTCTCTTTTATCATTCTTTCCTTAAATGTATCCTCATTTATTTTGTCCAATGTTATTAGGTTGTCAGTTATATACTTAGACAATGTGTCTAATTGGCTCAAAGAATCTTTATTCTCAACACTACACTTTGGTGCTATCATCTTCAAAATTGGTAAAGTGTCATCTATAGCCTTATAGGCTTGTGCATTGCACTCTATTATTTTCTTTATTTTATTAAATCTAATAAGACCTCAGTTACATTAGTGGGTCTAAATTATGTCATGGTTGTACCAGATGTTTGTCCAACAGTTTTTACAATCTGTAATCTATCAGCTGTAGTTATAGCTTTGCTTTCCTCTTTCTCTAGAGGATCTGTTTGAGTTTGCATTTCTACAAATAAAATTTTAGGCTTTTCATTTTGGGTTGGCGGCACTGTCTTTGTCTGTACCTGTGAAGGAGCCTATTGCTCTCCCTATTTCTCTGTGTTGTCTACTGTTGGTTTTTCCTCTGTGCTGCCTATTGCCGGTGACTCAGTTGGTTTTTCAGTTTCAGTAGTTATCGGTGGCTTAGTGGATGCATCAGTATGCACATCTGTGGTTTTTGCCTTTCTAGTGTCCAAGGGTTCATTTGATCCTTTAGTTTGTTTTAGTTCCCCAATTTCAATGTTTTCTACTGCAATATTTCCTACCGGTGGCTTTGTTGCCACATCCGATTTCTCAGTTGATTCCTTATCCACCACATTATTGACTTCCTGAGTGTCAATGTTCATTGTATATAACACCTCTGAATCAGGATTTGTATCCTCATGTGATGTGTCCATACTCTCAATTTCCGGTTGATTGTCAGTAGTGTCTACCGGTGGAGTATCTAGATGTGGTGGGGTTAAGTTGTCTATTATCTTTATACTAGGAGGACCACCTACCTTGCCTTTTCCTTTGTCCCTATCCTTTTGATATACCTTGAAGGTTTTAGGTTTTAGATACTCTTCCTATTTCTCTTTTTCTACCAGGAATATGTCCCATGCATCTGTTATTTCCTTTGTTACCTAATTCACTCTTCTTGCCATCAGTGCTACATGTTGGTGTGCAGTTGAGAATACTGACTAGTTAGCCTCAGAGATTAATTGATCTATCTCATTAGGTGATTTAACAGGGTGCACTACAAGTAGTTTTTCAATCTTTATTTTCTTATCTAGCTCAACAATAGCTACTCTTCTAGCTTCTAGTCTATTATATAGATCTGCTGGTATTTCATCAACAACTTGCATCAAAATTTTCTTGAAAATATCTAAGTGTAAGATTACATTATTCTCTACTTTCTCTTTGTCATCAGTGGATAGTGGGTCATATAGTTTGTTGATGTTGTTCAACTTTCCATCCTATGTAATTTCACTGAGAAGTTTATCAATGGGAGTAATAGTTTGTTGTGTCTTCTTATTAGGAGTGATCTTCTATTTCTTTGGAGTTAATTTCTTTGTTGGGGGCCTTACTACCTGTTGTTTCTATCGTGTCCTCTTGGGTGTCGGAGAAGGTTTTCTTTTCCTTTCAACTCTCTTAAATACAGCAGGTATGTCACTTTCTAAAGAAGTTCCAACCGGTGAAAGGTGAGTTTCTGGTTGAAGTGCTTCCAACTCACTTTCAGTTATACCAGTTTGTTTTAGCACATCTTCTTTAATAGCCTATTCTTGTCGGGTTCCTTTCTAACAATTGCCTCAACCTTCTTAACTCTTTTCCTTGATTGAATTTGGCTTTCTATAGTTTCAGCACCACCAAATACTTTTTCTTCTGGTTCCTCAGGAGCTTCCAGGAGGGTTTTTGCATAAGTTTCTATTATGTTGTCATCAGTCTTATACCTCATTTCAATTACCTAGATGGTTCTAGGAATAACTGCCTCCATCCAAATTTCATCTTTCTTTATTACAAAACATATTTCCTTTTGGTACTTATCCACAATAGCTTGTGATATCCTTACTCTTGTTTTCATTCAAGCCTTTAGTGATTGAAAGTGCTCATTTATGGTTTTCTCCCTGTTCTCTCCCATATTGTTCAACAATTCTGATAGTTGTTTACCTACCGGTATATCAAATCCAAAATCTTTGGAACCAATACCGGGTACTTGTTTGGTTATGTATAGCATTAGACAAACAAGTAGGTTTCCAAATCTGAAAGTTCCTTTCTTTTCCCTCTTGATCTTTCCTAGATTGTCTATTAGCTCATCTTTAAGCCATTCACATATGTCTATCCTTGCATTATCATTTACCATATCATAGGCACTTTTGATGCATAGGCTAGAAACTGAGTTTAACCTATTTGCATGTGTAGCCTTGTAACCTAAGATCATACTGATATATCTGATATTTGTATCCTTTACATCATTTACCCTTAGTGATCTTTTATCAAATGTTGCACCAGTTAGGTTTGTCACTAAGTCATTTGAGACCTTCTTAGTTTTGTCAGGTGTGATGCTAGTGGAGGGTAACCCTGTTACTACCCTTACCACTTCTTTTATGATCTTGTGAATAGAGTCTAACCAGAAAAATTCACCATGTACCCTGCTCAACACAATTCTTATGATATCCTTGGGAAAATCCAGGATACTAAGAATTTCACTGAAACCTAGCATTTATATTATCTTGTGTTCAGGTTTGACATTTTCAGATTCATCACAGATTACTATTTTATACATATTTTTAATTTCATCATCACCTAGTTCATCAATATGACAATGTATATACATTCTAGGGTCTTCAGTATATACTAATCCTTTAGGGATTTGAGAGAATGCACATATGCTATCATCTTTCTTAGTGATTTAGGGAACTAGCTGAAAAATGGGTCTAGGTAGCTTAACAACTTCAACAACAGTAGGGTTTGCAATAAATTCAAGAGTGGATGAAGATGTCATAGCTATAAATACCTTGATCTACCTTAAGGATGAATGATTTGATAGATTGATTCTCTTCTTTGCTTGGAATGCCTTCATTCAGGAATTTTTGTGCTCTCGAAGATTTGAATGCTCAATGAATGAAAAATAGAGCCAAAACACTTTCTTTATAATGTTTCTTTCACCAACTACCATATTTAATGCTTGTCGGTTAAGTTACAACTTAACTCATCTACCGGTATAGAAGTAATTTCAACTTCTTACCATCAACTGAGGGAATAATAGCATGTATTTCATTTATTGCTAAACCCTTAAAGGATTTTTCTTCAATTAGATGAGGAGTGTCCTGCCGATGAGGTGTTACTTTGTTTTGTCTGTGGAGGAGTATTTCCATCAACATTCTGATCTGACTTTGTGATCCATTGTTTTGAGAATTCTTGCTTTACCTCTTCAACCCTTTCTTTAGCTTTCAAACTAGCACCATTATTATTTGTCGGTGGTGCCTTACTTCTACAAAATTTAGCAATATGTCCAATCTTGTTACAAGCATAATAGGTCACATTGTTTTTCTGAATATCTTTTCCATATCCTATGCTGGTTTGTGTTCTACATTGATTAGATAAGTGTCCAAATATCCCACAAACATAACATCTTACATTCATTCTGCAATTCTTTGAATTATGACCAACTTTGTTGCATTTAGAACATTGACCGTTGGGTGTATTAGTGTTCTGATAATTTCTAGATCTACACTGATTTTCTCTATGACCATACTTGTTATAGTTAAAGCATTTTCCATTAAATTTATAAGCATTTGGCTGCCTTACCGGTTTGCTATGATCATGTGTGTTTGCAGTACCAAAGATTTCACCAACTTCAAAGCCAAGGCCATTAGTGTCACAATTTGGTTTCTGATTCTTTAGCATGTCACCAAGTTCTTCTGAGCTTTTCTTGAATTTTTCCTTGTGTTGATTTGTAGTAGCTAGTTCTCTTTCTAAGATTCCTTTTTGTCTCATGAGTTCATTTGTGTCATTTTGTGTATGCATCAGATCTATCTTCAACATATCATTTTCATGACTAAGTCTTGTGTTTTCATTTGCAACATCATTCAGTCTTCTAGTCAAGTCTTCTTCATTTTTCTTCCTATCTTCAATTTCCCTATAAAATCTCATAGTCATATCCTGCATCTCATTCTTTGTTGTATTGTTTTCTTGTCTTAGCTTGTTTACCAGATCATTAAGAGTTTCCTTTTCATCATTCTCATTCTGCATCTTTTCACAAAGTTCTCTTCTCTTATTTCTTGCAATTGTAAGATTTTCTTGAAGCACTTGAATAATATCCTGAGCAGCCTTCAGATCATCTTCAAGTTTGATATTTTTCAACTTTTCTGCATCATAGTCTGAAAGAGTTGTTTCCAATTATTTCTTCAAATTTTCCATCTCTACTGGTGTCAAGATCTTCCTCAAGCTATTAGGCTTCTGAAAATAGAGGACCAAACTCTGATACCAATTGTTAGGATTCCTAGAGATACTGAGAGGGGGGGTGAATCAGTATCTCACCGGTGATAGAATTTACTTGATTTAAAACATGTAAAGCATATCAATATTGTGTACCAGTAAACCAAAATAATGCAGTAAACAAGAATAACAACAGCCACATGAAAAGCACACCATAACACAGTAGTTTAACGAGGAAACCCGGTGTGGGAAAAACCTCAGTGGGATTTGTGACCCACAATATTCACTTACTGGCCAATAAGAGAATATTTCTATTTTGCAAGAGGGGCCTACACATGCAGGAAGGCCAAGCACCTAGAACTCACTGCTCAATTACAAAGGAAGTCACACTGACTTACAAAAATGGATTATACAAATCCAATATCTTGTACTGCTTCAAATTAGCATCTGCTATGCCAGATCCAGTACCGGTTTTAGCTCATTCTTCAAGTACTCATCCTATCAAGACCTAATATCCATCTTAAATGTTTTTTATTATTTTATATTATTATCACCAATTTCATAAACCCAATTGATTTAGTCTAGCATGGCATTAATCACCTTCTAAACATGACCACTTTGGATTCATATCTTTTAAATATATTATCCTTGTTTGAGGAGTTTAGAATTACATATGTTAAATATTATTTTGAGGATATTGATATCCTCTTTCATGATAGCTATGCCATCATTGGCAACCCATCATACTATCTTTGGTGCTCATTCTACTTCGATCCTCACAAGATTCTTTATCATCATTTTGTTCCAACATGTGAATATTTGTGAAGTTTTTAGAGACACAAGTCTATTTAGATTTGAATTTTGTATTTACCCAACTTATTATAATGACATTTCCAGTCACCAATGTATTTACTTCTTCCGAAAGGAAAAAAATGTTGTTTGCAAGTAATGGATCATGTTTTTTATTCAATCTTTCATCATTAGCATGTAACCTACTTCTTTATGGGGAGTTTTGTATTCTTGTTTTATCTCTCTTATTAGGGGGGTATTTACTATAAAAAGGAGGCATTCGTTATTAAAGGAAGAGAAAAGGATAAAGCAAAGAGAAAAAAAAATAAAAACAAAAAGGACATGTTATCATGTTTGTAAATATATAGTATATCTTTAGAGATTGGGCTAAGTTAGGAAGTAGTGAGGATTAATAGTGATAATTAAAGTATTATCAAATTTAAGAACCCTATTTTTCACACACACAAAAAAAACACATTCATATTCATTATCATTTTAAAGTTCAATTTAAACATAAATTAAACATCTAACTTTTACAAAAGAATCCTATAATTAAATACAACATTTAGAAATATAAATTTAAACATTCAGACTTTTACGCATGATTGTGAGAGAGAGAGAGAGAGAGAGAGAGAGAGAGAATTTGAGAGAGAGAGCATAGTGACAGAGATGGTAACGTGTACGTGTGTGTGAGAGAGAGAAGGGGGGTTTATTGTTGATTTTCATCTAGGGTTTATTGTTTGTTAATTTTTTAGGGTTTGTTGTTCATTTATTTTCTAGGGTTTATTGTTCATTTTTTTTCTATCTAGGGTTTAGTGTTCATTTTTCTGTTCAGGGTTTATTGTTTTTTTTGTGTCTAATGTTTATTGTTCATTTACGTTTTTTTTTTGTTTTTTTTTCCTACGGTTTTTACTATTCATGTTTTTGGTTTTTTTCCTACAGTTTTTACTATTCATGTTTTTTGCAATATTTAAAAATTAAAAACTATTTTAAACATGAAATAAAATAAAATAAAAAACATTTTTCAAATTTTAAAACACTAAAATAAAAAAATAACAATAACTTAACATTTTTTTTATGAAAAATAATATAAATAAATAAAACTAAATACCTAGAAGGAGGAAAAAAATGGTTTGGGGGGTCAGTTGGGGTGAAGAAAAAGGTTACCCGTGCTCCTCTGAAACGTCTACCCATTTTTGAAATAGTGAAAATGATGGAAAATGGTTTTAAAAAAAAATAACTACATTTCAAAAATGGGCGCCCATTTAGCTTCGGGCACCTATTGTTAAACGGGTGCCTATTTTTGAATGGCTCGGGCACCCAAAGCAAAATAGGTGCCCGATTTGTAAAAATTGGGCACCCATTTCTAGTGGGTGTTAAAATGTGGTGACTGATCAGCAAAGTACTGTACACTCAGTATGTATCCTTGCCTGGGTCTGGGGCCGGGCTGGGCCTCGGGCAGCGGTTCGGGGGCGGCAGCCCCCGAGAAAAGTGGGGGTTCGAGGGAAGGAGCCCCCAAGAAAAAAAAATTTGGGGTATTTTTTGTTGATGAAAACCGACATTGTAATAAAACCCTAAAAATGCCGACTTTGATTGTTGCCCTAAAAATGCATGTTATAAGTGGCTGGGATGCTTAAAGCATTGTAGGGTTGATGTACTATTTTTGCTGGATAATAAGAAAGATTGGATGGCTGTGTATAGTGGACATAACCCATTCTGGGTGAACCATGTTAAATCTTTGTGTTATCTGTGTCCTATTTTATTCCTTTATCTTTTGTATTTAAATCTGCATATAATTGTTAGTTCATATTTGCTTCGGATCTACTTGAAACCCTAACAATTGGTATTAGAGCAAGGTATTCTATAAATTGGCAGGACTCTTAGATTTAAGTGGGAGCAATGGAGGATTCCAAATTCAAGGTCGAAAAGTTTAACGGCTAGAATTATCAGTTATGGAAAATGCAGATGGAGGATTAGGGTTAGTGCAGGATCAAGGGGGGCCAAAAAGTGGTGATGTAAAAAAAATAGCCTTCCTCACTTGCCTAAAAATGTGAAAATCCGTGTTGACTTTTTGCTTGGCCTAGGTGTCAGTACACCTTGGCCTGGTAATTACCTATACAAATCGGATATCGAATAAAATCGGATATCTGATTTTTATTTGTAATTTTAATTTAAAAAATATATTATATGTTACATATTATATAATACGTATTATATTATATTATATATAATATAATATTATATTACATAATATAATATTAAATTATATTATATATTATATAATATTGTATTAGATTATAGATTATAATATAATATAATATTATATTATATTATATTATAATATAATATAACATAATATTATATTATATAATATAATATAATATTATATTATATTATATTATATTATATTATATATTATATAATATTGTATTATATTATATTATAATATAATACAATATTATATAATATATAATATAATATAATATAATATAATATAATATTATATTATATTATAATATAATATAATATTATATAATATAATATAATATAATATTATATAATATAATATAATATTATATTATATTATATTATATTATATTATATTATATTATATTATATATAATACAATACGTATTATATAATATAATAATATATTATATAATATATTATTATATTATATAATATATTATTATATTATATAATATATTATTATATTATATAATATATTATTATATTATATATGTTATTTAAAAATAATTTAAGTGTTGAAATCGGATATCCAATTTTCTGAGACTTTTATATTTAGACAGCAACAATCCCATGAGTCATTTTTAACTCACGGGTCGCGTGAATTTGTCAAAATCCGATATCCAGTTTTTTGACAAAAAATTGCTAAAAAATTGATTTAGAGGTAAGAATTTTGTCATTTTGAATCATTTTCATTCATTTTTTGTATTTTTTGTGAATGTTTATTTGATTTTTCATTGAAAATATGGTTTTTTTTCATGAAAACTAGGTTTTTTTTAAATCAAATACCTAATTGTTTAAATTTGTTAACTAAATTTAATTGTTTACATTCAATTAGGTTAAAAATGGGAGATAACAATGAAAACACTGACCAACCACAACTGCAACAACCAAACCCTCATTTGCCAAACCCCCCCTCAATTCAAGATTTGATTGCACAAAATTTGAATGAATTGAGGGGGATTGCAGAAGTATATCGTAGGATCCCTCGTCTAAACCCATTGTTTGATCCTCTCACGTCAATCGTAAAAAGTATGGAAACCATGATTGAGGAGCACGATGCCACCCTTTTGTGGCAAGATTCTATGAAGGAAAAATATGCAGATGGCTTGTCGTATAAGGATATCAAGGATCTTGAGATATCCAAAGCCGAAATCGCCTCATTGTTTGTCAATCCCCGTACTAGTCAGCCTGTAGATCCCAAAAAAACAAAACTTTCTATCAAATGGTGCACAAATGATGGGATTGTGAAAAACTTTTGGGATTGTTGGTGGATAGTTTTCGACAAACCACCCAACAATAATCTTGATATCCCCTTCTATTTCATAAAAAAATTGTATGCTGAGTTTGTTTTACAGAAACATGTGAACTACTTTGGCATCCAACCTTTCTAGGGTGTAGGTTTAGGTATGCCCCAAAATAGACCTAGGGCAGTCAGAGTAGTCCAGGGCCCATATGTCCCCCCTCCTCCTGTTGACCCCCCACTTGCAGTTCAGTATCCTGATATCATTTGTGAGGCGGCTTCATGGACCATATCGGCTATTCACTCTTTGAGTAGCCTTTTGGTTTCTCAGGCTGCGTCAATAGCTCAGCCTACTTTTGATGGTAGTGTAAGGAAGTTAAGTAGCGGAAACAACTTCCTACACTAACCTTGAGAGGAGGGTAATGCAAAACTTTTTCAGATCATTACAACAGTTACAGAAAATAGAAATAGATATAATAGCATTCATACCACAACACAATGATTTACGTGGGGAAAACCCTTTCAGGAGAAAAACCCCACCCTCCAAAAGCAGCTCAATATGTTATTCAGCAATCAAAAATAGATTACAAAATACTCGCAGAGCAAGCTCTTCGCAGGAGTATCACTAATCAAAGATTCAGAGGCAACTCAATAGCCATAGGACTCTTACACACAACCTCTATCTCACACACCTCATAAATAGGAGATACAATACAAGAAACCGTCAAACGGTATTACAAAACCATGGGCTAAAACCACCCAATAAAGTGTAGCCGACCTTATCTCCCTTCTAGATTCCCTATGACATGTTAAAGCACACATCAACACATGTCGCTCCCTTTTACCGCTCATTTATGTATCCGATACAAATTATTTTTCCTATTTCAGGAGTACAAACTTCTGGAGGCCATAACTTGAGAACCGGGTGTCTGATTGACGAACCGTTTGAAGTGTCAGAAAGCTCGCGAAGTGCTCTATCACCTCGTAACCGCTTCGCTGGTTACGGCCACTTTTCAGGGCATTTCGGAGCCTCTAAAGTCCCCAAAATTAAGTTTAAATATTTTATTGCACCCCTCCAAGACGAAAACTTTAATATCTTCAAAACTAGCTGTGACCTTGTGATGCAACTTTACCGGAATACTTATCTAACCAACCAGAAGCTTCAGGGAGAGTTTCGCACCATTTCGTGCTTAAATGAAAACTTACTATAAATAGTAAACTCACATAAATGCAAGGTTGAGACACCATTTTTCTCAACAGGTAGCAGTGCATCAGGTGGTGCTAACATGTCATCCTCGGCTCCACACATATGCATGCCACATAGTTGTGTCATGTGTGGGCACGTATGCTTGGGTCCAGTTGGACAGCCCATTGATCCTATTGTGGATAGTGCAGATTATGAGGTGCATGAGATGTATGATGCACCAGAGGTTATTACATAGACTGGAGGATACCCTGGGGAGTCCTCACATGCTAGAGGCGAGGAGGCACCATCATCATACATTGATGATGTATTGGTAAGATTTGTGTTTTCACAGTTCATGTTATATTTTAATTAAATATTTATAAATTAGATAATATTAAGTACTAATTTTTATTTACATGGTCTATTTAACAGTTGATGACCGAGGATGAGTTGAGATAGATTCAGGAGGGCACCTTGTCGGTCATTTCATTTGGCCTCGATAGCTTGACGATACATATATTATTGCACCTAGTCGTTTGTATTTTATTGCACATACATGCTCATCATTTATATTTGTATTAATTAGATTAAGTAGTAACTTGCATGTATATCTTATTTTACTCTTGTAGGGCACAAGCAGCACGAGTACGGTGCAGTGTGATCTAGGATCTGGTAGTGCAATTGGAGACAAGGGAAAGGTAATTGAATACAAATATGATTGAATGAATAGTTTAAATAACTTATAGTGATTATACATGTCTAGACATAGATTGATAGTTTCATATACGTGTTGTGTATATATACAGAGCATCCTTGGCTTCACATCCTTGATGACTACACCCAGTATACCCGAAGAAGAAGAAGAGATGCCTCGAGTAGATGTGTGTTTATTTTATTTTTTGATTAGTAGATATAATTTGTTATTATCAGTGACAATTATATGCTAACTTGTATCAATGTCATGTTTCTAAACATATGTAGGTTGTTTATGAAAATATTCAAAACATACCTCCTCTACCGAAGACATACATCAAGAGTCCTGCAAAGCTGAAAAGAAAACATGGAGATGAGGTAAACATGAATAGTTCAATTAAATAGTTCATTTTTATGTTAACTTTTCGAATGTGAATTATATAATATAACTAATATTAATCATGGTTTGTTTTTCTTTTACAGGATCCTTTAGAGCTGAGCAGTGCAGCGAAGAGGATCGATTTTGATGATCCATCAACAACTTAGGATGTTATAGATAGTTTTGGGATGCTTACATGCCTAGTTGGCATGTATATTTTGTATATGGACATACATTCACGTATTTAGACATACATTTTTTTTCAGTTGGTGTTTATGCGATATTTGTGTATGGACATACATTTGTAATCATTCGACATTTTTATATATACTGAAGTTGATATTCGATCATATAAATTGTTGCTCATCTGTGTGTGGTGTTATCATGGAAATCTTTAATCTTCATTCCAATAATTAACAATGGTTAATAATGGCTATTTAATGAACAATACAATTCATTTCATTTCATCATAAGTGTTGTTTTTATAATGAACAATATAATTCATTTAATGAACAATACAATACAATTTATTTAATGAACAATACAATTCATTTAATCAACAATACAATAAAATCCAGTCAATGAACAATACAATTCATAAACAATACAATTCATTTAATGAACAATACCCTACGCATGCTCCTGTTTTGCCCCCCCACTTGATCGAATGCTTGGGGTCATACCCTACCGACGTCGTCCCTTGAGCGCCCTAAGTGCTCAAAATTGTCAAACTTTGACGGGCCCTAACTCAGAATCTGTGGCACCTACGAATGATCTATTTGAACCTATAGGGCCACAAGAGGGGTCCCTACAAAAGCCTATCTCGGTATTTCAAGTTTCCCTACAGTTTTATTAGGGCAGCAATTTTTCGGTTGGTGAAAAAATCATCAGTCTCACTCAATGGAATGTTGTCCACTAGTCGATTTCTTGTTCAGCTCATCGCGATGATGAACTGTCGGCTCTGACATGTCCAGTTAGGCATAATTAACCTATGCATGCTCCTGTTTTGCCCCCCCACTTGATCGAACGCTCGGGGTCATACCCTACCAGCGTCGTCCCTTGAGCGTATTAAGTGCTCAAAATTGTCAAACTTTGATGGGCCCTAACTCAAAATCTATGGCACCTATGAATGATCCATTTGAACCTACGGGGCCATGAGAGGGGTCCCTACAAAATCCTATCTCGATATTTCAAGTTGCCCTACGATTTTATTAGGGCAGCAATTTTTCGGTTGGCGAAAAAATCGTCAGTCTCACTCAATGGAATGTTGTCGCCTGGTCGATTTCTCATTCAGCTTGTCGCAATGATGAATCGTTAGCTTTGACATGTCCAGTTAGGCATAATTACCCTACACATGCTCCTATTTTGCTCCCCCATTCAATAGAATGCTCGGGGTCATACCCTATTGGCGTCGTCCCTTGAGCACCCTAAGTGCTCAAAATTGTCAAACTTTGATGGGCCCTAACTCAGAATTTGTGGCACTTGCAAATGATCCGTTTGAACCTACAAAGCCATGAGAGGGGTCAATACAAAATCCTATCTTGGTATTTCAAGTTTCCCTACGGTTTTATTAGGGCAACAATTTTTCGGTTGGCAAAAAATCATCAGTCTCACTCAATGGAATGTTGTTGCCTGGTCGATTTCTCGTTTAGCTCCTCGTGATGACAAACCATTAGCTTTGACATGTCTAGTTAGGCATAATTACCCTACTCATGCTTCTATTTTGCCCCCCCACTCGATCGAACACTCGGGGTCATACCCTGCCAACGTCGTCCCTTGAGCCCCTAAGTGCTCAAAATTGTCAAACTTTGACGGGCCCTAACTCGGAATCTGTGGCACCTATGAACAATCTGTTTGAACCTACGGGGCCATGAGAGGGGTCCCTACAAAAGCCTATCTCGGTATTTCAAGTTGCCCTACGGTTTTATTAGGGCAGCAATTTTTTGGTTGGCAAAAAAATCATTAGTCTCACTAAATGGAATGTTGTCGCCTAGTCAATTTCTCATTCAGCTCATTGTGATGACGAACCATTAGCTCTGACATGTCTAGTTAGGCATAATTACCCTACGCATGCTCCTACTTTGCCCCCCTCCCCCCACTCGATCTGACGCTCAGGGTCATACCCTATGCATGTGACATCCATGAAGGGATATGAAGGGATATTTTGTAAACAATCAGAAACCTTTAATGATAATCAAGTTGAAGCCTTGAGATTTATGCAATATGGTTCAAGTCCAAAACTATACCCTGAGAGCATTTTGATTTTACTTATGTCTTGTGTATTATAATAAAGACCAATTTTCCAATGTGACATCTTCATATGAGAGAAAAGCTTCATTTTATCTCAATACAGTTGTACCTGTTTCATTATTAGAAAAGATAAATATACAAAGGTCTGTTATTAGTATCCTCTAGATTATGGATTTGAATTGATGTTCTGAACTAGTTATTATCTGTTCAGCTTTTCTTCATAAGGCACAACCATCTGGTGGTTATCATATGAGGACAACCATCCATGACTTTCAAAGTAATTGATATTTATTCCTACACGTCACACTCACAAGATTAATAATAAAATGACATTTATGATTCATCAAATGCTGACAAAGTCTAATCAAAGTTCAACTTCAAGATGTATACAACATATCATATTCAACTTCAAGATGCATACAACTTACCATATTCAAGCTCATGCCAACCACCACTTGGATATTGTTATATGTCGATTAAAGTACAATATATGTAATAAAACCATATAGTCTTACAAAAAAGCCATCATAGACCATCTATGTCAATTAAAGTACAATTCATTTGTAACAGGGGCACACTCACAATCTAAAGTTGCTAAGCCCTGTGGGAAGCATCAAATTAGAAATTTATTAATCTGACTCATACTACTATCAAAAGCATCAAAGATGCTACTGCTAGAGAACACCATGCTCCATTGTGGAGAGAATATTAGGTGCATCTGATGTCAGCATCTGAAAATGAAACAATGTTATTCAATTGCCAAAATCTAACTGACTTTATTTTATAAACCATTAATGAGTAAAAATAGACAAGGTTACCTGAGTGAAAGTTTGATGACCACTTTGACTAGTAGGTGTTGATGTTGAAGGCCCAACATTAACCTATTTACCTAACTATCAATGTCAAATGTTTGATTCAATAGATCATCTATCATGACAATTTGATCCATTGCAGATGTGTCCTAGCCACATGCATTTGAATCATCTTCATGATAATAAATACAACAAGACCCATAATTTAATCTCATTAATGCACAAAGGAATATGTACCATCACCAAGAGAGGGTCTCGTCAACAACGAATGATCTAGCATGAACTTGTATTTTTAAGAATTGTTAGTCTACACATAAAATGCATGGATGAACATAACGGATTTATGATAATCACTTCAACTGAAATGCATGATAATAAATGAAAAGGTGGGATCATATACCATAAAAATACGTCCCTTCAAATTATATCAACAAAACCCACTATGTTGATGCAAAAATCATAATGTGATACTGTTGTATATCATCAAAAAATACCTTCATGAGCATAAAGGTTATGCGATAATTATATCATAAAAAATTATCAAATAGTGTTCTCTAATAACAAAAATTGTAAAGCTCATCAAATGCATGATAATAAGTCGTGTTGCAAAAATACGTCCCTTCCAATTATATCGAGTGTACTCGCTATGTGCATGCAAAAACTGTGTTGCCAAAAAAAAATGTTCATCAATAGACCTGCATTTTGAACACATCCTTAATATACACGTAACAAACTTGAACATTAAGGTTTAATGATCATTGTTTGAAATGAAATGCATGATAAAAAAATAAGGCACCATTAAAGACCTACTACTCAAGTGTGCCTGAAGGGTCACCTCTTTGTTTAAGAGTATCCAGTATTGCTTCATGATCAGCAGTAGTCACTGTCCATAGCTCTTTGGTCTTCGGTTTTGCTTGATGCTTCAACAACTTGACATTTGTAGCTATAATAAGGTGTGAATACATTATAATGGTTTTGTGTCTCTCATAGTCTTAAAATGCAGGTATGTCATTCTTTCTAATCATGTATGTTCGCAACCAAGTTCCCACAACAACAATTGAACCTGTAGGATATGTGAACCCATCATCATCTGTCACTGGTTGTGTTAGCTTTTGTTTTCGCTATACACATCATGCCAACCAATATTCTAATCTCTCTTCATTCCCTTGCGGTGCAACAACTGCAAAAACATGTCCTGGTTGTACAAGATCTGATAGACTATCATACTCAAGTGAACTTTCCATGTCATCATTTGACAAGGATATTGTTTGATATAAAGGAGTTAGATAGTAGGGAACCCATGTATCAACTCACTCACTTGACTCACACTAATCCCAATCACATCAAAGACAACTCTAACAAAAACAAGCCAACGCTCGTGTCCAAATGGTCCATGTACTTGCATCTGAGCTGAGAAATGAATGCATCTTTGAAGAATCTTTAATTGTTTGACAATCCAATCTATCTCCCACTGTTCCCTCCTCAACCAACCAAAAGAATCTGCTCACTACTGAATCAAGAGTACCTCCATGTGACAATGCTGAACTACACCAATCAACAATAGAATGTGCATCAGAGAAATTTGCACATGAAATCCTCAATTGCTCCTTAACTAGAACTCTCTTCAAACATGCACCTACTCCATCATGCTCTCCCTTCCCATGCCCCGCCTCAAAAAAACACCAAATATGAGCTATATGCCTCTCCACATGCATTCTACTCAGCCAATAAAACATATGCACATTCTTGAATTGACCCATACAATTATCTGACCATATTATATGTCGGTCAATTGCAATATCTTTCTCATGCAAGAACTCAAAAAAATTCTCGAAAGAATGTTGCACATACTCGGAGGAGTGTGATCTATCATTGCTCATATAAAAATGATACTCCTTGATTATCTTCCTATCCTCTTCTATACTATTAGGAGCATGTCTATATGTAATGTGAACAAAAATAGCAATCTGGACTGAATTGTAGTACTGAGACTGTACCTCATTCTGTGGTTGCAATGTATAGTTCTCTGAAAAATCAACCACCGATACAATAGTGCCAATCGGGAAAGAGTTCTTACACATCCTGAATTGTTGATCCAACCACTAAGACCTATGGGTGTGCCTTGCATACTTGTAGAAAAGATTTTCCTTAAAATCCAAAATAAAATCAGCAATACTCACTTCTCTTGAGACTAATTCGCATCTAGAACCTTCACCTCCACTCTTCATAGTATATTTCACTGTCTCGTATCTTTTTTTCTCAACATAATTATTTCCAAACTCATGTTCGCTGCCCTCATGAAAACATGAAACAAACTTTGACAACCCACCTCATTCTGAGCACTTCTCATTCAAACAATAATTTCTATAGAAATAGCAGCCATCATCTCTAGGGCATAAAAATAGATCTTGCAAGTCTCTTGATGATCTCAGAAATAACATTGCACCACACTCCTGCAACATCTCATTAGTATGCATCGTAGAACGAATATGACATAAAAGTTCATGGTACATTGAAAACTCCACATGGTACTTGCAACAACAAGTATTGCGAATCTTAAGAGGAACACAATAAAATGGTTTCAAAGATTCAAAGGCCCTTTGTGATATTTGCAAAGTTGGATGTAATTCACAAAAAAATTTGTACAACATTGTTTGGCTTGATTCCAAGAAATGTTTGGGATGCGGTGTGCGGTCTCAGTTGTCAATTCTTAATTTCAAAATGTCCTTTACATTGGGTGACACTCTAGAATTAGAGTGCCAAAATTGTTGAATCTCTTCCTTCACATTGTCAGTCAACTTTCTATCAACACGTGGAAGCCTCCCACCAAATGCCCATGTATCTTGTTGAAGTGGATTGTCAAGTCTTTGTCTTCATGCAAGTGCTCTATCCAAAGTTTTACGGTTTATGTTAAAATCAACACAAGTTTGTCTCATTTGACGAGCCTTCCTCAATTGATGGCTTACTAAGGAGGTTGTAATCACTCTTCGAGCGGCTCTCTTATCTCTTTCTTTGGTATTCTTTCTATTGGTGTAAATAATTATTCATCTTGGATATTACTACACTTTACTTAAGTTTACTTAGGATAATGCATTTCATAGTAGTTTGGATATGAGACACTTGGGTGTTTGTGCCACATTGGGATAGTGTGTGTAGGAGAAATTCCACCTTTTATGGTGTTGATCTTGTTATTACACTATCATATCCACTTATAATGGAGTGATAATTCCACCTTCGGTGGGTGATCCACCTCATGTGTAATATTATATTATTTCTCCTACCTACCCACACCTATTTCCTACCTACCCTTGTTTTTCATTGAGCCACATGTCATATTTGTGTGCTCATACATCCATATGGCCTTGCCTATATAAGTAGGCCTCTATTCATTGTATGTAACTATTGAATCATATTGTTGATCATTTTCTATTGATGAGAATACAGTTTATTCTTGTCCTATATTGTGTCTCTATTTTGTACATTTCATTGAGCTCTTGATCTTGGCAAAATCTAACATGGTATCAGAGCCATTGGGGCTTCATTGATTCATCTTGAAGAGGCATTATTGCGACGTCAAGAGGCAAATTTGAGGAGCAGCATCTTTTGGAGGTGTCCTAGACCAGATCCGACCTTGTCATTGCATCCAGAAGGCCGTTTCCATGAATTTTGGTTATAAAGTCGGCCTATTTTAGTGAGAAAATTTTTTTCTCCAATTTTGCTAATATTGTATGGATTTTGAAAATTTTTATTATTTCTCAGAAAAAAAAAATTTCTTTTTCTGAAATATATTTTTCAAAAAAAAAAAATCAAAAAAAAAATTCCGAAAGCAAAAAAAAAAAAAATTGAAAAATCATCCAAAAAAAACTGTTTTTTTTGGGGGGTCCGCAGACCCCCCCCCCCGTGACGCCCATACCTGCGCGTTGCAGGTCTACAGAGCCAACATGTGTCGTACTCTACCGCATCCACGACGCCACCGTCCGAGCCAAGCTCCCCAGCCTCCCACGCGCCTCCACTCTGTCGCAGCCTGTGCTCCACCGCCACCCGAAAGCCCGCAGCTCGGCTCCTCACGCCGCCTCCCAGTGCCCACACCGCCACACGGAAAACTGGCAAACCTGCACCTGCCATGTGGTAGGCGGCCACTAGCCCATGGGTACACCCGTACACGTAGGCAGCCACGTCATCTGCCACGCAGACCTGCCCAATCACCATGCCACATCAGCATCCGTACAGTACCCAGTCAGCTTTTCCATACACATAGTCAGATTTTTGTACATTGCCACATTAGCAGCCAAATCAGCTTGTACAATCAGCAAATCCGTACGGTACAGACTGCACAGTCGACTGCCACATCATCTATCCATACAATACGGACGCCCCAGTCAGCAGAGGGCAAAGTTTTTGCGATGGTCATACAGTCGTCAAATTTAACCCAGTGAATTGCTGACATCAGCGCCACATTAGCGGGGTTTGAAAATTTTTGGACCCCCCTCTCATTGAGCTTTTTGATTTTGCAGTTCAACTTCAAATGGCCATAACTTGCTCATTTTTGCTCTTTTTTGGGTGCAATTTTTTTTGAAATGGGCTAGAATTTCATGCTCTCCGCAGTGGTGAAATTTTTTTTTGATTTTGATACATGTATTTTTCATAAAATACAGTTTTTGGTGATTGTACCTGAGTAATCCCAGTTTTTGCAACTTCAGAGGCTTTGTTTGGGGTCATCCGACCTCCTTTTTAGGTACCGTTTTTTTTGAAAGTGCGTATTTTTTTGTCTACTTTCACATGATACTATCAGATTGATGCCATTGTAAGTAGAAATTGTACTTTCAGATCTTGGCCATTTTTGGCTCTCTTGGTACTTGTATATTTGTTTGAATCTCAGTTAGATTCATTGCACTATTGATTGAAGTCTCTTGTATCTCATATGAGAATTTGTAAAATTTGCATCATAAGTCCACTTTGCCTTGTTTTGCAAGTGGCTCATTGTAATCACACTAAGTATAAAGTGCCAAAATCATCACTTTAGGGGGGGTACTTTGATTGATTGAATGTGGGGGGGTGTCTCTTGTGCTTTTGTGCTCTTGTGTTCCTTCGTTTTTTGCTGCTATGGGTTCTTCTAAGTTTCCTCTCTTAACTCCACAAAATTATGCTACTTGGAAAATTGATGCATGGAGTAAACTTATGGAAAAAGGACTCACTCATTACATTGATAGAACTATTGTTGCTCCCGTTGATCCTAAGGTTGATCCAGTTGGTCACTTAGATTGGCTCACTAAAAATATCATGGCAATTGGTACCTTAAGAAAGTATGTATCAAAGGATCTCATTTTTCATATTGAGAAATGTACTCTAATCAAGGATGCTTGGCAAAAGTTTCAAGACTTGTATGGTCAAGTTGATGAGATTAGGGGATATCAAATTGATAGTGATCTCACCATGTTGGATCCCAAGAACTTTGATACTATACAAGATTATGTCACTAAGGCAAATGAGTTGAGGGCACAACTCAAAGATTGTGGCATTGATAAGAAGGATACTCAATTGATATTCAACTTGATAGGAAAGCTTCCACAAAAATATGCAACATTTGTTTCTAGTTTCCAAACCCATAGGATGACAATGGGTTCAAGCTACAAAATGCCTACATTTGATGCTTTCAATGAAATGTTGATGATGGAACAAACTAAGCTGATAAGCATGGGCATTCTTAAAGCTTCTAAGTCTCAAGCATTAGTGGCAAATCAAGGGAACAAAGGAAATCAAGGAAAGGACAACTCAAACAAGAAGAAATGGCATTCAAAGCCTAAAGAAAAAGCACCATCTTCTCCACAACAAGGAGATTCATCCTCTTCCAAGAGAGATAATTCACCAAAGAGGGAAAGACCTACTTGTGCTTATTGTAAAAAGATTGGTCATGAGGAGCATCGTTGCCATTCTAAGAAGATTGATGAGCTCACACATATCATCAAAAAGCATAACATTGATTTGCCTAAAGTCTACAAGAAGGATGATTCATCAACTTCCACTTCCTCACATTCAAAAGATAAAGGGAAAGCATTCATGGCTTCTACAAGTGGGAAGACTCACTCTTTTGGAATAAGAAAAGGAAAAGCTCTATGTGCTACTACAAGTCATAATTCAGAGAGATGGCTTCTAGATTCAGGGGCTTCTCATCATATGGCATCTTCGCAGTCTATGTTTTCTACATTTGAGCCTTGCACCATGCCACAGATTTTGATGGGCAATCATACATACATGGATGTGATTGGGAAAGGATCTATTGACATTGGGGATAACTCCTTCAATGATGTGTTGTGTGTACCCCACTTGACAAACAATCTCCTCTTTATCTATCAAATCACAGATGGTGCAACTAAGAGAGTTGTGGAGTTCACACTTGACTTAGTTTTCATTAGAGACATGGAGACTAGAGCTATCATTGCAACTGGGGTGGTTGATCATGCATCTCAGTTATACTCCTTTTCAGATTTTGTTGATGATGATGATTTCACATTTGATGATTCTACATATGATGATCACACTTATTGTGATGGTTCAGTTTTTGAGGAGAACTTTGGACACTTGAACATGGGGATTCTCACATGTGACCCCATTCTTGAGTCTTGTATTTCATCTCCTCATATTGATATCACATCACCTATTGCACCTGATGATGCAGATAGTGTGACAGTTTTGCCTTCATGTGATTCAGTGCAGCAAGATATTCATTGTCTTCCAGCTTCAGAATCATGGGATTATTACTTGATAGACATTGTAGGTTTATTTATGGAATCCTACATTGCAGATTTGGGAGACATCATTGATGACATTCATCTTCTCTTTGATGAAGATGATCCTTCTTCAATTATTGCAAGGGAACACTCTGACCCTCTTGTTCATTCTCTACATGATCATTCTTCCGAGGTTGACATGATTGTGGATACTTATGTATAGCAGTTGGACGAGGTCTCTTTATGCTTTGAGGAGACACATGAGTCTTTGGATATTGTTCTACATTCATCTTCACTAGATGTTGAAGTTCCTTTTTCAGTAGTGTGGAACAGTTAACCACCTTTGGAGGGGGTATCTTTTAGCATCAACATGGGGACACTTGAGTAGTTTTCAGAGATTCCTTTCATCATGAGTTTTCTTCATACATCTTCCCTTCATGATTGGGGAGACTTCATGGATACACCTTTGGTTTTGTTTCTTCCTAAGGGGAGGAATGTTTTTCGACGTTCATGGAGCAGTTTCTTCATACATCGAGCTTCTTCCATTGGTGCAGATTGTCCATTGAGGAGGGGTCATAGTTTGACTTCTCTTCTTCTCTCATATGGGGGGGACTATTTCCTCACATGGGGTTTTGTTCCTCACATTCTTCTATGAGAGTTCTTTTGTATAGCTTTCTTCTCTCTTTTGGGGGAGGGTTTTTTCCCATTGGGTTTTTCTCTCTTTCCCCACTTTGTGAGAGATTTCATTGCATTGCTTTGCATGCATTTGCATTTGTACATGGGTACCTAACATGGCCTAGTAGTCGGGACCCATCTTGCATTGCTTAGTTGCATTGTAGACTTAAGTGCATTCCCCTAAGTTGCACTTAAGGGGGGGTGTTGGTCTAAATAATTATTCATCTTGGATATTATTACACTTTACTTAAGTTTACTTAGGATAATGTATTTCATAGTAGTTTGGATATGAGACACTTGGGTGTTTGTGCCACAGTGGGATAGTGGAGTGATAATTCCACCTTCGGTGGCTGATCCACCTCATGTGGAATATTATATTATTTCTCCTACCTACCCATACCTATTTCTTACCTACCCTTGTTTCTCATTGAGCCACATGTCATATTTGTGTGCTCATACATCCATATGGCCTTGCCTATATAAGTAGGCCTCTATTCATTGTATGTAACTATTGAATCATATTGTTGATCATTTTCTATTGATGAGAATACAGTTTATTCTTGTCCTATATTGTGTCTCTATTTTGTATATTTCATTGAGCTCTTGATCTTGGCAAAATCTAACACTTTCCAATAGAATTGAGAGCGTCAAATAGATTTTTTGCAATAATAGAATTTCACTCCATTTTCTTGTTCATATGAATCTTCAATTTGTTTAGCAATGGTCTCATCTTTATCATCTTTAGCAATTGAACAAAGAGTTGGCATTGCTTAGTCAATGTCTTATTACTAAAATTTTGGTTGAAAAGTTTCATAGCCCACAACCGAATGGTTCTTGTTGACCTCTTGCCTTCAAGATTCGCAATAATGTTCTCATCGATTTCAAATAACCATTTTGGGGTTCTTGAAGGTCTTGGATTTGGAATTTGTCTTTCATCCATGAGAGGGTCTTCATTTCTAAAGTAATTAGGTGTTACATATGGTTCACTTTGTTAGGGTTTCAAGCAGATCCGAAGCAAATATGAACTAACAATTATATGCAGATTTAAATACAAAAGATAAAGAAATAAAACAGGACACAGATAACACAGAGATTTAACGTGGTTCACCCAGAATGGGTTACGTCCACCATACACAGTCGTCCAATCTTTCTTATTATCCAGCAAAAATAGTACATCAACCTTACAATGCCTTAAGCATCCCAGCCACTTATAACATGCGTTTTTAGGGCAACAAACAAAGTCGGCCTTTTTAGGGTTTTATTACAATGTCGGTTTTCATCAACAAAAACGGCAAAATACGTGCTGAGTGTACAGTACTTTGCTGATCAGTCGCCACATTTCAACAATCTCCCACTTGGAGACTGATCAGGCTCCACACCAAACAATCTCCCACTTGGAGACTGATACTACACGACACCACTGTACATGCAACATCCACTGGATAAAACACTAGGACTTGACTGGTATAAATTCCACAATTATTAATCAAGAAGACCAACAGAAACTGATGAAGAAATCAGCTTCTCTTGTGGAACTGCCTTTGTGAACATATCGGCAGGATTCTCACTTGTGTGAATCTTCTCAAGCCGTAACTGACCCTCCTCCAAAATAGTCCGAATGAAGTGGTACCTGAGCTGAATGTGCTTTGTCCTTGAATGAAAAGCAGAGTTCTTCGCAAGATGAATGGCACTCTGGCTATCAGTATACAATGGGCTATCCTCTTGTGTCTGACCCAATTCCTTCAGAAAACATTGCAACCAAATCATCTCTTTGCTGGCTTCTGTAGCAGCAACATACTCAGCTTCAGTGGTTGAAAGTGCAACAACCTTTTGCAGCCTAGAAATCCAACTGACTGCAGTTCCCCCTATAGTAAAAACATACCCTGTAGTACTCCTCCGTGAATCAATATCACCTGCCAGATCAGAGTCAACAAATCCACTTAGAGCAGCATTAGATCCTTTGAAACATAATGCCTTCGTAGTAGTTCCTTTCAAATACCGAAGAATCCATTTCACAGCATTCCAATGTTCCATACCCGGATTACTCATAAACCTGCTCACAACTCCCACTGCATGTGCAATATCTGGCCTTGTGCATACCATTGCATACATCAGACTGCCAACAGCTGATGAATACGGGATGTTAGACATTTTATTAACCTCTTCCTGTGCCTTTGGACACATCTCCTTAGTCAATTTGAAATGACTAGCCAAAGGTGTACTAACTGCTTTTGCATCCTGCATGTTAAATCTTTTCAACACCTTCTTTATATACTCACTTTGGGACAAATTCAAGGTTCTATTTTTCCTGTCCCGTGTAATCCTCATACCGAGAATTTGCTTAGCTGCACCCAAATCCTTCATAGCAAATGACCTGGCTAATTTTTGTTTAAGATCATTTATATGTTGCATGTTAGACCCAGCAACAAGCATGTCATCAACATAAAGCAACAGGATAATATAACTGCCATTATCAAATCTCTTAAAATATACACAATGATCAGAATGACATCTATGATAACCGTGTTCAGCCATGAAACTATCAAATTTTAAATACCATTGTCGGGGTGCTTGCTTTAGGCCATACAGACTTTTCTTCAACCTGCACACCAAGTTCTCCTTACCTTTGACCTCATATCCCTGTGGTTGCAACATGTAAATTTCCTCCTCCAAATCTCCATGGAGAAAAGCTGTTTTGACATCTAATTGTTCAAGATGTAAATCATCTGCAGCCACAAGACTAAGTACAGTTCTAATTGAAGTCATTTTTACAACTGGAGAAAATATTTCATCATAATCTATACCCTTTTTCTGTGCAAAACCTTTTACCACAAGTCTGGCCTTATATCTTTTCTGACCTCCTTCCTCCTCCTTCAGCCGATAAACCCATTTGTTAGGCAAGGCTCTTTTTCCTGCAGGTAAAGGGACTAAGTCCCAAGTCTTATTTTTCATCAAGGAGTCCATCTCCTCTTTCATGCCTAGTTGCCATTGTTGTTTGGCATCCACCTGCATTGCTTCTTCATATTCTTCTGGTTCACCAGAATCTGTTAATAAAATAGAATACAAAGAAGGAGAAAATCTTTCAGGGGGTCTACTTGTCCTCCTAGAACGTCTAACACTTGCAGGAGTTTGTGGGACAATCTGTTGTTGCTGAGCATCAGGTACCTGTGGCATTTCATTTTCAGGAATCTCATCCAACACCACATATTCTTGTTTGTCCTGTTCATGCTTCTTTTCCTGCATCTGTTCTTTATACATAACCTTCTCATTGAATATAACATCTCTACTTCTAATTATTTTCTTATTTTCAAAATCCCATAACCGATAGCCATATTCATCTATCCCATATCCAATGAAGGTACATTTATGAGATTTAGCATCAAGCTTGGTTCTGTTTTCTTTATCAACATGGACAAAAACTTCGCAACCAAAAGTTTTTAGAAAAGAATAATTTACCTTTTTACCAGTCCATGCCTCCTCTGGAATACCACCATCCAAAGGGGTTGAAGGTCCGCTATTTATCAAATAGACAGCAGTATGTACAGCATCTGCCCAAAAATGTAAGGGCAATCCAGCATGCAATCTCATGCTCCTCGCACGTTCCATGATGGTCCTATTCATTCTCTCTGACACACCATTTTCCTGTGGAGTTCCTGGAACTGTCTTCTGCTTTCGAATCCCATTTAAGGAACAGTAATCTTCAAATGCTTTGCTGCAATACTCACCTCCATTATCCGATCTGAGACACTTCAACTTTTTTCCTGTCTCATTCTCAACCAGAGCTTTCCATCTCTTAAAAGTTTCAAAAACATCTGATTTTTGTTTTAGGAAATATACCCATGTTTTTCTAGTTGAGTCATCAATAAAAATAACATAATAACATGAGCCACCAAGAGATGATACTTGAGCCGGTCCCCATACATCTGAATGTACAAGCTCTAACTTCTCACTCTTCTTCTCTTTCCCAACCTTGAGAAATCTGACTCTTTTCTGTTTACCATAAACACAGTTTTCACAGAACTCTAAATCAATCTTCTTTAGTCCTGGCAATAGATTTTTGGAGTGAAGGATTTTCATCCCTTTCTCACTCATGTGCCCAAGCCTATGGTGCCACATTATCGAATTTGTTCTTGCAACATTTATTGTTGTTGTCCCTGCAGTAACTTTATCTGTAGCAGCTAAGGTAGAGTAAGTGTTACCAGTACACAGATATAATGTGCCTACCTTCGCACCTTTAGCTACTACTAACGATCCTTTAGTGACCTTCCACATACTATCTGAGAAGGTAACTATGCAACCTTCACTACCTAGTTGCCCTGCAGAAATTAAATTTCTTCTTAAATTAGGAACATGTCTTACCTCCTGCAGAAACCAGTCATTACCATTCTGCAACTTGATCTTTATCTTTCCTTTTCCAACAATTTGACAGGGCTCATCATCACCCAAATATACCTGTCCAAAATCACCTTGAACATAATCTAGAAAATATTTTCTATGGGGTGTAGCATGAAATGAAGCCCCAGAATCTATTACCCAGGAATCATTAACATTATCCAAACATAAGATTAAAGCATCTTGTAGAGTATTACTTGCAATATTAGCTTCCTTACTGTCATTTTCATTTTTGTCTCCTTCTTTGTTTTTCCGAGACCAACAGTCTTTCTTTAGATGACCAGGTTTTCCCCAGTACCAGCAATCTTTCTTTCCTCTAGATTGAGAGCGTCCTTTCTTTGACTTCCCTCGTGACTTCTCATTTCCAGGGCCTTTTCCTCTTTCCTTTGATCTTCCTCTGTTCTCCACATTCAAAACACTACCCGATGATGTTGGAGTCTCACCTGTGCTTTTCCTTCGCATTTCCTCGCTTAGGATAACACCAACAATATCATCAAATACCAAAGTATTTTTACCAGAGACAGAGTTACTTACAGCCATAACCAAGCTATTCCAGCTTTCTGGCAAAGAACATAAAATCAAGAGAGCCCTAACCTCTTCTGCAAAGGTAATTTTTACCGAAGACAATTGACTGGTAATTGTATTAAATTCATTTAAGTGCTCCGCTACAGATCCTCCCTCACTCATTTTCAAATTAAACAAACGCTTCATAAGAAATACCTTATTTGAAGCCGAGGATTTCTCATACAGCTTAGCCAATGTTGCCATCAAATCTACAGTCGTTTTTGCTTCTGTTATATTGAATGCTACAGACGCTGCAAGGCACAATCGAATGGATCCCAGTGCCTTTCTATCTAAAATGTCCCACTCTTCATCTGATATTGTGGTCGGTTTCTTTGCCTTTCCTTCCAATGGCCGCCACAAATCCTTTTGATACAGGTAATCCTCCATCTGCATTTTCCATAACTGATAATTCTGGCCGTTAAACTTTTCGACCTTGAATTTGGAATCCTCCATTGCTCCCACTCAAATCTGAAAGTCCTGCCAATTTACAGAAAACCTTGCTCTGATACCAATTGTTAGGGTTTCAAGCAGATCCGAAGCAAATATGAACTAACAATTATATGCAGATTTAAATACAAAAGATAAAGAAATAAAACAGGACACAGATAACACAGAGATTTAACGTGGTTCACCCAGAATGGGTTATGTCCACCATACACAGCCGTCCAATCTTTCTTATTATCCAGCAAAAATAGTACATCAACCTTACAATGCCTTAAGCATCCCAGCCACTTATAACATGCATTTTTAGGGCAACAAACAAAGTCGGCCTTTTTAGGGTTTTATTACAATGTTGGTTTTCATCAACAAAAACGGCAAAAAAAAAAATTTTTCTCGGGGGCTGCCGCCCCTGAACCCCTGCTCGGGGCCCGGCCCGGCCCCGGACCCCGGCGAGGATACGTGCTGAGTGTACAGTACTTTGCTGATCAGTCGCCACATTTCAACACACTTGGTGAGGCAATTCCACCTTCAATGTTAAAGTTTTCCACATTTTCACCTCCTATGTCAAAATTTTCCACATGTTGAGCATTTTCATTATCACTTTCAACATTTTCAAAATTTTCAATATTTTCACTTTCAAAATCTACATTTTCATTTTCAATAACTTGTGGCAGATTTTCCACATGTTGAGCATTTTCATCATAACTTTCAACATTTTCAAAATTTTCAATATTTTCACTTTCAAAATCTACATTTTCATTTTCAATAACTTGTGGCACATTTTCCACATGTTGAGCATTTTCATTATCACTTCAACATTTTCAAAATTTTCAATATTTTCACTTTCAAAATCTACATTTTCATTTTCAATAACTTGTGGCACATTTTCAATTTCAATTTCCTCTTCAGTTGAAGTAACATTAGCAATATTTAACATACCTTGTCTTCTCCTCCTATGACATTCTCTATCTCTTTCTCTATACACTTCAACTTGGTCATTTGAAACTTTTCTTTTGTGTTTAGACTTCCGACAACTACTACTCCCCATTTCCCTCCTCACATATGCTCCTTCGTGATTGATAATGTAAGCTTTCACTTTAAGAATCTCCCAAAAGCACTAATTTGTCTCTAGCTATCTACAACCCCATGATCATCAACAGAAAACATAGGACCCAAACTGTCGGCCCTTGGAATCAACAGAATGGCCCACAACCCCTTTTTTTTTTGGTTTTTAGTACCAAAATCGGATATTCGATAAAATCCGATATCTGATTTTATCAGATATCTGATTTTAGTACAAAAATATGTGGTCCCCCAAAAAAATTCCCTTTGCCGCCATTTATGAACTAAACTACCACATGGCAAAAATCCGATATCCGATTAAATCGGATATTGGATTTTATTGGTCATATTTTAGAGAGAGAGAGAGGAGGAGAGGGAGAGAGGGGGAGAGAGAGAGAGGAGGAGGGGAGAGAGAGAGAGAGAGAGAGAGAGAGAGAGAGAGAGAGAGAGAGGAGGAGAGAGAGAGAGGGAGAGAGGGAGAGAGAGAGGAGGAGAGGGAGAGAGGGAGAGAGAGAGGGAGAGAGAGAGAGGGAGAGAGAGAGAGAGGGAGAGAGAGAGAGAGAAAGGAGGAGAGGGAGAGAGGGAGAGAGAGAGGGAGAGGGAGAGGGAGAGAGAGAGAGAGAGGGAGAGAGAGAGAGAGAGGACGAGAGGGAGAGAGGGAGAGAGAGGGAGAGAGAGAGGAGGAGAGGGAGAGAGGGAGAGAGAGAGGGAGAGAGAGAGAGAGGAGGAGAGGGAGAGAGGGAGAGAGAGAGAGAAAGGAGGAGAGGGAGAGAGGGAGAGAGAGAGATAGGGAAAGAGAGAGAGAGAGAGGACGAGAGGGAGAGAGGGAGAGAGATAGACAGAAATAGAGACAGAGACAAAGACAGAGAGACAGAGAGACAGAGAGACAGAGAGAGGAGAGAGAGAGGGAGAGAGAGAGAGGAGGAGAGGGAGAGAGGGAGAGAGAGAGATAGAGAGAGAGAGGAGGAGAGGGAGAGAGGGAGAGAGAGAGAGAGAGAGATAGAGAGAGAGAGGAGGAGAGGGAGAGAGCGGGAGAGAGAGAGAGAGGAGGAGAGGGAGAGAGGGAGAGGGAGAGAGGGAGAGAGAGAGAGAGAGGAGAGGGAGAGAGGGAGAGAGAGAGAGATAGAGAGAGAGGAGGAGAAGGAGAGAGGGAGAGAGAGATAGAGAGAGAGAGGAGGAGAGGGAGAGAGGGAGAGAGAGAGAGGAGGAGAGGGAGAGAGAGAGAGAAAGGAGGAGAGGGAGAGAGGGACAGAAAGAGAGACACACAATATGACCCCTAATGACATGATTTGGTGTCTTAAGGGGTCTGATGGTGTCATTAGGGGTCATATGGTGTCCATAGGGGTCATATGGTGTCCCATGAACCCTTATGACCTCTTAGGACACCATATGACCCCTAATGACACCATATTGGGTCGCTTTGGGTCATATTGTTTTGTTAGGGGTCATATTGTGTTGTTAGGGGTCATATTGTGTCTTAAGGGTTCCTATGGTGTCCCAAGACACCATATGACCCCTATGGACACCATATGACCCCTAACAACACCATAGGACCCCTCAAGACACCAAATCATGTTGTTAGGGGTCATATTGTGTCCTACGACCCCATACGACACAATATGATCCCTAATGATATTATTTGGTGTCTTAAGGGGTCCGATGGTGTCGTTAGGGGTCATATGGTGTCTTAAGGGGTCCTATGGTGTCCCAAGACACTATAGGACCCCTTAAGACACCAAATCATGTCGTTAGGGCTCATATTGTGTCCTACAACCCCGTAAGACACAATATGACCCCTAATGTTATGATTTGGTGTCTTAAGGGGTCCTATGGTGTCGTTAGGGATCATATGGCATCTTGTGACACCATAAGACCCCTTAAGACACCAAATTGTGTCGTTAGGGGTCATATTGTGTCCTACGACCCCATAAGACACAATATGACCCCTAACGACATGATTTGGCATCTTAAGGGGTCCTATGGTGTCGTTAGGGGTCATATGGTCTCTTGGGACACCATAGGACCCCTTAGGATAAAATATAACTGCTAACGACATGATTTGGTGTCTTAAGGGGTCCGATGGTGTCGTTAGGGGTCATATGGTGTCCCATGAACCCTTATGACCTCTTAGGACACCATATGACCCCTAATGACACCATATTGAGTCGCTTTGGGTCATATTGTGTCAGTGGGGGTCACATTGTGTCTTAAGAGGTCCTATGGTGTCCCAAAACACCATATGACCCCTATGGACACCATATGACCCCTAACGACACCATAGGACCCCTTAAGACACCAAATAATATCGTTAGGTATCATATTGTGTCGTATGGGGTCGTAGGACACAATATGACCCCTAACAACATGATTTGGTGTCCTGAGGAGTCCTATGGTGTTGTTAGGGGTCATATGGTGTCCATAGGGGTCATATGGTGTCCATAGGGGTCATATGGTGTCTTGGGACACCATAGGACCCCTTAAGACACAATATGACCCCTAACGACACAATATGACCCAAAGCGACCCAATATGGTGTAATTAGGGGTCATATGGTGTCTTAAGGGGTCCTATGGTGTCCCAAGACACCATATGACCCCTATGGACACCATATGACCCCTAACAACACCATAGGACCCCTTAAGACACCAAATCATATCGTTAGGGATCATATTGTATTGTACGGAGTCGTAGGACACAATATGACCCCTAACAACATGATTTGGTGTCCTAAGGGGTCTGATGGTGTTGTTAGGGGTCATATGGTGTCCTTAGGGGTCATATGGTGTCCCATGAACCATTATGACCTCTTAGGACACCATATGACCCCTAATGACACCATATTGGGTCGCTTTGGGTCATATTGTGTTGTTAGGGGTCATATTGTGTCTGAAGGGGTCCTATGGTGTCCCAAGACACCATATGACCCCTATGGACACCATATGACCCCTAACGACACCATAGGACCCGTTAAGACACCAAATAATATCGTTAGGGATCATATTGTGTCGTACGGGGTTGTAGGACACAATATGACCCCTAACCACACAATTTGGTGTCTTAAGGCATCTTATGGTGTCACAAGACACCATATGATCCCTAACAACACCATAGGACCCCTTAAGACACCAAATCATAACATTAGGGGTCATATTGTGTCTTACAGGGTCGTAGGACACAATATGACCCCTAACGACATGATTTGGTGTCTTAAGGGGTCCGATGGTGTCGTTAGGAGTCATATGGTGTCCATAGGGGTCATATGGTGTCCCATGAACCCTTATGACCCCTTAGGACACCATATGATCCCTAATGACACCATATTGGGTTTCTTTGGGTCATATTGTGTTGTCAGGGGTCATATTATTTCTTAAGGGGTCCTATGGTGTCCCAAGACACCATATGAGCCCTATGGACACCATATGACCCCTATCGACACCATAGGACCCCTTAAGATACCAAATTATGTCGTTAGGGGTCATATTGTGTCCTACGACCCCGTACGATACAATATGATCCCTAACGATATGATTTGGTGTCTTAAGAGGTCCTATGGTGTTGTTAGGGGTCATATGGTGTCCATAGGGGTCGTATGGTGTCTTGGGACACCATAGGACCCCTTAAGACACCATATGACCCCTAATGACACCATATTGGGTCGCTTTGGGTCATATTATGTCGTTAGGGGTTATATTGTGTCTTAAGGGGTCCTATGGTGTCCCAAGACACCATATGACCCCTATGGACACCATATGACCCCTAACGACACCATAGGACCCCTCAGGACACCAAATCATGTCGCTAGGGGTCATATTGTGTCCTACAACTCTATACGACACAATATGATTCCTAATGATATTATTTGGTGTCCTGAGGGGTCCTATGGTGTCGTTAGGGGTCATATGGTGTCCATAGGGGTCATATGGTGTCTTGGGACACCATAGGACCCCTTAAGACACAATATGACCCCTAACAACACAATATGACCCAAAGCCACCCAATATGGTGTCATTAGGGGTCATATGGTGTCCTAAGAGGTCATAAGGGTTCATGGGACACCATATGACCCCTAATGACACCATATTGGGTCGCTTTGGGTCATATTGTGTCTTAAGGGGTCCTATGGTGTCCCAAGACACCATATGACCCCTATGGAGACCATATGACCCCTAACGACACCATCGAACCCCTTAAGACACCAAATCATGTCGTTAGGGCTCATATTGTGTCCTACGACCTTGTAAGACACAATATGACCCCTAATGTTATGATTTAGTGCCTTAAGGGGTCCTATGGTGTCGTTAGGGATCATATGGTGTCTTGTGACACCATAAGACCCCTTAAGACACCAAATTTTGTCGTTAGGGGTCATATTGTGTCCTACGACCCCGTAAGACACAATATGACCCCTAACGACATGATTTGGTGTCTTAAGGGGTCCTATGGTGTCGTTAGGGGTCATATGGTGTCCATAGGGGTCATATGGTGTTAGGACACAATATGACCCCTAATGACATGATGTGGTGTCTTAAGGGGTCCGATGGTGTTGTTAGGGGTCATATGGTGTCCATAAGGGTCATATGGTGTCCCATGAACCCTTATGACCTCTTAGGACACCATATGACCCCTAATGACACCATATTCCATCGCTTTGGGTCATATTGTGTCCTAAGGGGTCCTATGGTATCCCAAGACACCATATGACCCCTACGGACACCATATGACCCCTAATGACACCATAGGACCCCTTAAGACACCAAATCATGTCGTTAGGGGTCATATGGTGTCCTAAGGGGTCATAGACCACAATATGACCCCTTAGGACATAATATGACCCAAAGCGACCCAATATGGTGTCATTAGGGGTCATATGGTGTCCTGAGAGGTCATAAGGGTTCATGGGACACCATATCACATAACTATCATTAGGGGTCATAGTTATGGGTCGTAAGACACAATATGACCCCTAACGACATGATTTGGTGTCTTAAGGGGTCCTATGGTGTCCCAAGATAGCATATGACCCCTAACAACACCATAGATCCCCTTAAGACACCAAATTGTGTCGTTAGGGGTCATATGGTCTCTCTCTCTCTCTCCCTCTCCTCCTCTCTCTCTCCCTCTCTCCCCCCCCCTCTCTCTCTCTCTCTCTCCCTCTCTCTCTCTGTCTCCCTCTCTCCCTCTCCTTCTCTCTCTCTCTGTGTCTCTCTCTCTGTCTCTCTCTCTCTCCATCCCTCTCCTCCTCTCTCTCTCTCTCTCTCTCTCTCTCTCTCTCTCTCTCTCCTTCTCTCCCTCTTTAAAATATGACTAATAAAATCCGATATCCGATTTAATTGGATATCGGATTTTTGCCATGTGGTAGTTTACTTCATAAATGGCGGCAAATGGAAATTCATTGGGGACAGCAAATTTTTGTACTCAAATTTTCAAATTTCAAATTTCGGCTTGGGAATGCTTTGGTAGTAGGCTTGGAAGTTACAAGCCTGGAAAGTCAACTGAAAAAACATGTTTTTCAGTATTCCCTGGTTTTCAAGACTTTACACTAGTGGCTGACGACTTTTTTTGTAGGCAAAATTGATAAAACAAAAAGGGTTTTTTAAGGACATTCCCAGCTTTCCAACAATATAAGGCTTGTCTTATTTTGACTTTAGTAAATAATTATTATTTATTTTCTAATTGAA
The DNA here is from genome assembly GCF_030272615.1 of Cryptomeria japonica. Lineage (NCBI taxonomy): Eukaryota > Viridiplantae > Streptophyta > Pinopsida > Cupressales > Cupressaceae > Cryptomeria > Cryptomeria japonica. The sequence continues at coordinate 588,772,977 of NC_081412.1, read as the reverse complement.
TTCTGACAATAGTCCTAATTGATATACTGATTGAAAAACACTCATAACTTTCAAACGATACAACATTTCTTGAAACTGAAACATGTGTCACATCCTTTGCTTCGTCTACTATAGGGAAAAATTAAAAAAAAAAAATTTCATAAGGTTTTGACCAAGTTAAGGTGGTCAGACGTAGGAGTTTCTGAAATTTTGAAAAGCTGTAGTAAAAAAATCATAAATAATTATTTAATTCATAAAAAAAAAAAAAAAAATATGTGTCACATCCAAACATGAGTCTAATACTTATATTATAAATATTATAAAAAAATATTAAGATTTGATTGTGATTAGGGTGGTCAGACATACATCTACTTCTTTTTTTTTTCCTGAAATTTTAGTACCACTGCATTGAAATTTGAAATTTTCATCAAATAGGATTTTTTTTTTCCAAAAAACAACTAGTAGCTTAGAAACTACATTCAATTTTCTATATATTCTCTTCTTACATATTTTAAAAATAATGTTCACAACTTATTCAAATTTTCATGTCAAGTTGCATAACTCTGATTTTTCTGAAATTTCATTGCCACTTAAGGGCTTGTTTTGGCACACCATGATCCTGCACATACCCATTACCTATATCAAAAGGATTTGTGGTAGCCATTGGAAGGAAAGGCAAAGAAACCGACCACATTGTCAGATGAAAAGTGGGACATTTTAGATAGAAAGGCATTGGGATCCATTCGATTGTGGCTTGTGTCGTCTATAGCATTCAATATAGCAGAAGCAAAAACGGCTGTAGATTTGATGGCAACATTGGCTAAGTTGTATGAGAAACCCTCGGCTTTGAATAAGGTATTTCTTATGAAGTGTTTGTTTAATTTGAAAATGATTGAGGGAGGTTCTGTAGCAAAGCACTTAAATGAATTTAATACAATTACCAGTCAATTGTCTTCAGTAAAAATTACCTTTGCAGAAGAGGTTAGGGCTCTCTTGATTTTATGTTCTTTGCCAGAAAGCTGGAATAGCTTGGTTATGGCTGTAAGTAACTCTGTCTCTGGTAAAAAAACTTTGGTATTTGATGATATTGTTGGTGTTATCCTAAGCAAGGAAATGCAAAGGAAAAGCACAGGTGAGACTCCAACATCATCGGGTAGTGTTTTGAATGTGGAAAACAGAGGAAGATCAAAGGAAAGAGGAAAAGGCCCTAGGAATGAGAAGTCACAAGGGAAGTCAAAGAAAGGATGCTCTCAATCTAGAGGAAAGAAAGATTGTTAGTACTATGGAAAGCCTGGTCATCTAAAGAAAGACTGTTGGTCTCGGAAAAACAAAGAAGGAGACAAAAATGAAAATGACAGTAAGGAAGCTAATATTGCAAGTAATACTTTACAAGATGCTTTAATCTTATGTTTGGATAATGTTAATTATTCCTGGGTAATAGATTCTGGGGCTTCATTTCATGCTACACCCCATAGAAAATATTTTTTAGATTATTTTCAAGGTGAATTTGGACACGTATATTTGGGTGATGATGAGCCCTGTCAAATTGTTGGAAAAGGAAAGATAAAGATCACATTGCGGAATGGTAATGACTAGTTTCTGCAAGAGGTAAGACATGTTCCTAATTTAAGAAGAAATTTAATTTCTGCAGGGCAACTAGGTAGTGAAGGTTGCATAGTTACCTTCTCAGATAGTATGTGGAAGGTCACTAAAGGATCATTAGTAGTAGCTAAAGGTGTGAAGGTAGGCACATTATATCTGTGTACTGGTAACACTTACTCTACCTTAGCTGCTACAGATAAAGTTACTTCAAGGACAACAACAATAAATGTTGCAAGAACAGATTCGATAATGTGGCACCATAGGCTTGGGCACATGAGTGAGAAAGAGATGAAAACCCTTCACTCCAAAAATCTATTGCCAGAATTAAAGAAGATTGATTTAGAGTTCTGTGAAAACTGTGTTTATGGTAAACAGAAAAGAGTCAGATTTCTCAAGGTTGGGAAAGAGAAGAAGAGTGAGAAGTTAGAGCTTGTACATTCAGATGTATGGGGACCAACTCAGGTATCATCTCTTGGTGGCTCTTGTTATTATGTTATTTTTATTGATGACTCAACTAGAAAAACATGGGTATATTTCCTAAAACAAAAATCAGATGTTTTTGAAACTTTTAAGAAATGGAAAGCTTTGGTTGAGAATGAGATAGGAAAAAAGTTGAAGTGTCTCAGATCGGATAATGGAGGTGAGTATTGCAGAAAAGCATTTGAAGATTATTGCTCCTTAAATGAGATTCGAAAGCAGAAGACAGTTCCAGCCTCTCCACAGGAAAATGGTGTGTCAGAGAGAATGAATAGGACTATCATGGAACGTGCGAGGAGCATGAGATTGCATGTTGGGTTGCCCTTACATTTTTGGGCAGATGTTGTACATACTGCTATCTATTTGATAAATAGAGGACCTTCAACCTCTTTGGATGGTGGTATTCCAGAGGAGGCATGGACTGGTAAAAAGGTAAATTATTCTTTTCTAAAAACTTTTGGTTGTGAAGCTTTTGTCCATGTTAATAAAGAAAACAGAACCAAGTTTGATGCTAAATCTCAGAAATGTACCTTCATTGGATATGGGATAGATGAATATGGCTATCGGTTATGGTATTTTGAAAATAAGAAAATAATTAGAAGTAGAGATGTTATATTCAATAAGAAGGTTATGTATAAAGAATAGATGCAGGAAAAGAAGCATGAACAAGACAAACAAGAATATGTGGTGTTGGATGAGATTCCTGAAAATGAAATGCCATAGGTACCTGATGCTCAGCAACAACAGACTGTCCCACAAACTCCTACAAGTGTTAGACATTCTACAAGGACAAGTAGACCCCCTGAAATATTTTCTCCTTCTTTGTATTCTATTTTATTAACGGATTCTAGTGAACCAGAAGAATATGAAGAAGCAATACAGGTAGATGCCAAACAACAGTGAAAGCTAGGCATGAAAGAGGACATGGACTCCTTGATGAAAAATAAGATTTGGGACTTAGTCCCTTTACCTGTAGAAAAAAAAGCCTTGCCTAACAAATGGGTTTATTGGCTAAAGGAGGAGGAAGGAGGTTAGAAAAGATATAAGGCCAGACTTGTGGTAAAAGGTTTTGCACAAAAAAAGGGTATAGATTATGATGAAATATTTTCTCTAGTTGTAAAAATGACTTCAATTAGAACTGTACTTAGTCTTGTGGCTGCAGATGATTTACATCTTGAACAATTAGATGTCAAAACAGTTTTTCTCGATGGAGATTTGGAGAAGAAAATTTACATGTTGCAACCATAGGGATATGAGGTCAAAGGTAAGGAGAACTTGGTGTGCAGGTTGAATAAATGTCTGTATGGCCTAAAGCAAGCACCTCGACAATGGTATTTAAAATTTAATAGTTTCATGGCTGAACACGGTTATCATAAATGTCATTCTGATCATTGTGTATATTTTAAGATATTTGATAATGTCAATTATATTATCCTGTTGCTTTATGTTGATGACATGCTTGTTGCTGGGTCTAACGTGCAACATATAAATGATCTTAAACAGAAATTAGCTAGGTCATTTGCTATGAAGGATTTGGGTGCAGCTAAGCAAATTCTCGTTGTGAGGATTACACGGGATAGGAAAAATAGAACCTTGAATTTGTCCCAAAGTGAGTATATAAAGAAGGTGTTGAAAAGATTTAACATGCAAGATGCAAAAGCAGTTAGTACACCTTTGGCTAGTCATTTCAAATTGACTAAGGAGATGTGCCCAAAGGCACAGGAAGAGGTTAATAAAATGTCTAACATCCCATATTCATCAGCTATTGGCAGTCTGATGTATGCAATGGTATGCACAAGGCCAAATATTGCACATGCAATGGGAGTTGTGAGTAGGTTTATGAGTAATCCAGGTATAGAACATTGGAATGCTGTGAAATGGATTCTTCGATATTTGAAAGGAACTACTACAAAGGCATTATGTTTCAAAGGATCTAATGTTGCTCTGAGTGGATTTGTTAACTCTGATCTAGTGGGTGATATTGATTCACGGAGGAGTACTATAGGGTATGTTTTTACTATAGGGGGAACTGCAGTCAGTTGGGTTTCTAGGCTGCAAAAGGTTGTTGCACTTTCAACCACTAAAGCTGAGTATGTTGCTGCTACAAAAGCCAACAAGGAGATGATTTGGTTACAATTTTTTCTGGAGGAATTGGGTCAGACACAAGAGGATCGCCCATTGTATACTGATAGCTAGAGTGCCATTCATCTTTCAAAGAACTTTGCTTTTCATTCAAGGACAAAGCACATTCAGCTTAGGTACCACTTCATTTGGACTATTTTGGAGGAGGGTTAGTTACAGCTTGAGAAGATTCACACAAGTGAGAATCCTATCGATATGTTCACAAAGGTAGTTCCACAAGAGACGCTGATTTCTTCATCAGTTTATGTTGGTCTTCTTGATTGATAATTGTGAAATTTGTACTAGTCGAGTCCTAGTGTTTTATCCAGCGGATGTTGCATGTACAGTGGTGTCGTGTAATATCAGTCTCCAAGTGGGAGATTGTTAAAATGTGGTGACTGATCAGCAAACTACTATACACTCAGCACGTATCCTCGCTGGGGTTCGAGGCTAGGTTGGGCCCCGGGTAGGGGTTCGAGGGCGGTAGCCCCCAAGAAAAGCGAGGGTTCGGGGGCGGGAGCCCCTGAGAAAAAAAATTTTGGAGTATTTTTTGTTGATGGAAACCGACATTGTAATAAAACCCTAAAAATGATGACTTTGATTGTTGCCCTAAAATGCATGTTATTAGTGGCTGGGATGCTTAAGGCATTGTAAGGTTGATGTACTATTTTTGCTGGATAATAAAAAAGATTGGATGGTTGTGTATGGTGGACGTAACCCATTCTGGGTGAACCACGTTAAATCTATGTGTTATCTGTGTCCTGTTTTATTCCTTTATCTTTTGTATTTAAATCTGCATATAATTGTTAGTTCATATTTGCTTCGGATCTGCTTGAAACCCTAACAGTGGGCTCTTTTCCCAACCTACAGACTTCTGCGGGATTGGGACCCAACTTTGTGCGTTTACCCCAATACCTACTACAACTCTTGTTTCAACATTTTTTATATAAAATTGAGGCATTTATAAATGTTTGATTAAATTTTGTACAATTTCTCCTTTATCTATAAGCTTCTTGACTTGGGTCTTTTTTTAATCATTTTCCTTTTATAGTCTTCTGGGACCAAGAAGACCTAGATGCCTTTGTAGCTTTATATTTCTTTCATTTTCATTTTCCTTGAATATTCTTTATTTTTTCCTCCATCCATGCACTAATAAAATCAATAACATTTTTATATACATATTCTAATGGCACATCCTCATTTTTAATCAATTAATATGGTCCAATGACTTAATAGCCACATTTTTACAAACCATACATGGGACCCAGCACCTATATATGTTGACCTAGGGAACTAACTAAATGATTTCCCCATCCCCTTATCAAATTCATATCCTATTAGAACTTTTATATCCAACATCACCTATAAATTGACTGATTATTGCATAGAGGAAAGCATCTTTTACCCTTTTTTAATCCCTCTCTATTTTTTTGATATCTAGATAAGGGTATAATTCCCAAATCTTACTTTTCCCTAGAGCATCTTCCCTTATTCTATGAGTTGTCAAAATATGCAAATTTTCCTACTATATTAGCTAGATTAACAATGTAAGATGGCATATAAAACTTCTTTGTATTGACCACTATGGTCAATTGGACATGGATTCGGTTTGAGAAATTTTGTCCTTGGTACACAAGAATGTATCCTCTTATTATGATGTTGACTAATCAAAATATCAAAGTCTCATAAGATCTTAACTCTTCTTTTTCTAATGTCTTTCTTAAGAGAATTGTGACATTTGTAAACTCTAGTATAAAATCTAGCCAAGTAAGCTTTATTAATATATTTACTATTCATTTTATTTATGACTTTAACCAAACTTTAAATTGATGTTATTCAAAAGGTCTATCAAATTTGTGTTATAGCTCTTATAGCTTTTCCATTGATCAATGCATAGATTAAAATTTGTTATAATCATTGTAAGAATCAATTAAAAAAAAAAATAGTTTCATTAATATCATAGCACTTTCTACTCCGTGTGCCATAATGTTGTGCAATTTCAAGATCAACTAAGGACACTATGTTGCTACTAGAAAGGAATTCACAAGCCAAACCTAAACTAGCTATTTACTTAGCCTTGGGAGAAGCATTTTCACAAAATATGTATTTCATGAAGGCATTCAAATCAGTATGTCCCAAGTTCATGATAGTGATATGCATCAGCTCATAAATCAACTTTGATACCTCATGTGCCCCTTAAAACTCATATTTCATAGTTTACTCTCTCTTTCATTTCTTTGTTGTTTTCTCCTCTATAACAACATATTCCTCCACTACCCTTTCCTCTACTATCTTAGACATTTATGATACCTTAAAAAGCAAAAAAATACCCTTAGAAACCTTTAAAGTAGTTAAATTCAATAATTTTATTAAATTTTAAGTTCTTTGATCTCTATCAATAATTCAAGTTGTAGAAGGGTATAAGGATCTAGGATCAAGAACATGGGAGAATCAAGGATTTTGGACAATATGAATAAAGTTTATTTTGAGGTATGAATTCTTGACTGCGTATCACATAATAATAAATGGCAAAAGATGAAACCTTAAGTAAACTTCGGATATTACCTGATGTCTGACAAAAAGTTTCATTATGTCCCAAAGATATACCCATAGATTATCATTTTATTGGTGCAAAAGATTAGGATCTCAAGAAGAAATGGGGCATTTGGATGAATCTTAAAACTCCTAGATAGCACCCATGATTTTAAAAGCCTTTAATACTTGAGATTGACTTAGGGGCCAAACCTAGGAAAGGACTTGGTCATTTGAATTTTAATTCAAAAGTATTTTTCAGATATGAGATCCCAAAAGCTACTACTTGAAGGGGGTTTGACCTAAGTATTTTAACTTGCTTTACATAGTTAAATTCTGAAAAGAGGTATGGGAAGGATCTCAAACTTTAGGATTTCAATGATAAAGTCTCTATGAGACTTAAAGTCTTGATGGTATAAATGATTAAGTATTTTAAAATACTTAGGTCAAATTGAATATTTAGGGCTTACTAGATGAAGAACCTAGAATCGATCCAATTATTACACTAAACCTAAACTTGACCTCAGAACAAGAACCCTAAACTACTTAAGAACAACACACATAAAACAGAGAGAAGAATTTTTTTTTTCAAATGGAACAAGAGGGAAAGGAAAAAAAGAGAATAAAGAAGAGAAGAAAGCACACAAAAAATAAACCAACCTAGAAAAAATGCACAATCTAAGGTAGAACTCCATCGAACTTAACTCTTGAGCTAGAAAGAAATTTTTTCAAATTCCAAATCCTTAGAACTATTATTGACATAATTGGATGTGGAATGATCAAGATATCCAACTAGTATTGAAATTTTAAATTTGAGCTATAAAATGACATGAATCTGAAGAATAAATTGATTAAGTAACTTTGGAATTAAAGTTGAAAACCCATCATAAATCTAGTTGTTATGTGAGTGAAGGCTCGAGGAAACTTTGTGACACACTTCCAAAAATCTAAAACCATTTAAAGTCCCAAAGTATGTGTAAGGTGGAAAATCGAACCCTAGTTGCTCTCCCCTCTTCCAACTCCAAGGAGAGAGAAGGGAGGTCACTAGGATTGATGGTTTTCACTTAGGAGAGACTTTACATTCAAAAGAGGGGTTGAAACCCACAAGATCCAATCCTACACAATGCAAGATTGGATTCTAAATGAGTTTCAAGGGTTAAGACAGCAAGGCTACCCTCTTTTGTAAAGAATGTAGATAGAAGGATTAAGCTAGGAATGCATGAAAAGTGAGAAAGATTCACTTATAAACTGAGATAGGGATATGGGATGAAGCTGCGGACCTGGAATTAGTAGTAAAATGTTGAGACGATGCTATCCTACAAATTTGAGCGAAAGTTGGCAGGACGATGGTGCCCGGAGTGCACACGGTCCTTCGAAAAATCCGCGAAACGAAGGGGGATCTGTTCGTCTCTGCACAAGGATTCCAAATCTTCAATTTTAGCTACGTACCTGCAACCTACACATAGAAAAGCGAAGACGATTGGGGGGTTAGGGATTAGGGGTTTGCCCTTAGGTCAAACCCTGGTTTTGGAATTAACCAAGAAATGAGCAATGTTGTAAATGTAAATGATTGTAATGTAAAACAAGTACTAGAACCTTTTTGTAAGAATGTTTGTATTCTTACATGCGAAGGTGTAAATGTTGTTATATGTTGTATGTTGTAAGTTGTAAGTGATCTCCTCTTCAATGGTTGAATCCTTGAGTTGAATGCAACACTTAGCCTTGAATGGAGACTTAGAATGATCAATTGCTTGAAGGAATGCTTGAATGCTTGAATGCTTGAATGTTTGAGTATCGTTTTCACGCCTTTTTTCTCTTACCCAAAATGGGAGAGGAAATGTAGTTTATATACTTGTCAATTAGGGCTGATAGACTGATTTTCCCGACCTTAGGCCGACTAGGAAAGATTGTTTTCCAATTTGCAAACAAAAGGACCCGAAGCCCCAAAAGAGACTGGGCCCAAAATAGGGCCAGGGACTAGGGCACTGGGTGCCATGGTCCCACCTCCAGGGACAGCAGGGTGCAAGGAGGATTAGGCCAGGGTGCTGGAAAAATGCAGTTTTTGATGTCGTGGACAAGTTTCGGGGTCTCCATTCAGGTTCCGTGTTGCGTCGCCATCGTGAAGACCCAAATGCGGTCGAAATTGCAAGTGTCACAATTTTAGGACGCTACATTTAGCCCCCACGTTAGCAGGAGTATAAGCGTACGCTCATACTTTCGGTAAAGTACAAGGAAACAACATTGAAAGACTTTCACCATGTCAAGGAGGCAAGACACACCAAGCCCCTAGTGGACTAAGGATCTTATGACTTCGATTGACAAAGTAAAAGGGAAGATCACGAGGGAGAACCATGACTGTCAGTAGTAAGGTTCCCTCACTATGAGTCATGCAAGAAAAATACCAAAAACTTTTAAGGCAAAGCTAAGTTTGCCAAGAAATTTTCAAGTATCCTGAAGGGATAGATAGGGTGTAGTGATACACATAAGAAATGAGAAGGGAAAGGAGCACGTTATCACAAATATTTAGCCCCCAAGTGTGAGATAAACCCAAGGATAATAGACACAAAACACAAAGCACGAGGTGACTTCGCTTTCCTCAGGGTCAGTATGCTGTATGATAATTCATGTATATCATATGTATGTATGCATAATTGTTCTTCATTCCCCAATCAAGGAAGGTCACCTAGAAGAAGGGAACACATGTGTCTTTTGAGTCAACATGAGAGAGACCAAAAGAGATCTCAATGCTTTGCATCGTCCTCAAGTAGACAACACTAAGGACAACAAATAGAAGAATGAGAATAACACATAGAAGAAGTAACAAAAGAAAAAGAGGAGGAGAGAATCTGCTATGCTAATGAACTAGTCTAGCATGTCATCTACCCCTCGATCTTGTTGATCAATGTTTCGGGAAGGCAGGGAACACGCTAGAGGAGGAACATTCAACACAGCAGATGGAGCTATCACAAGATCCAAACAAGGGCTATGTTCATGTTCCAAGCCACATTGTTCTTGTCTAGGAGCTAGGATAAGTGCTTTAGAAAATTCGTTAGATAGATGGTTATCAATATCAACAAGTTCATATTCACTATCAGAAGCAAGAGAAGTAACATTTTCATCTATATCATCATCAAGATTTATAAAAATAGGATCTTTAACTCACACAGGATCAAGACCATCATGCATCTTATGTTTAGGAGATTTTGGAGAAAATGGAATAATGCTTGTTGAAGGTGTTTTTGGAGATTGCAAAGTTTGAGAAGCAGCTGCTTGAGCTCTAAAACAACACTTTCGTTGGCGTTCACGTGCAGAACGATTTCATCTAGTCTTAGTAGGAAGTGGAGAAGATTGAGGAGGAGGGATGTTCTCATCCTTATCACTTGGGTGTTTAGGCTGTGGTCTCTTAGGCTGGATAATAGGAGAAGAGGAAGGTCTCTTCTCTCTATAAAAGGACGGAGGAGGAACTGCTCCATATAAAGGAGGAATTTTTGGTTTAGGAAGGAGACCAAGTCCATCATGATGAGGAGGTATAGGTCTACTTTTAGAAATTTTATTAGACATAGACATAGTTACATCCATAGGGATGGGTTGGGAATCTTCTTGAGGAAAGACATTAGTTTTATCTTTCAAAGGAAGAACTTCCTTCTCAAGAATGATAGGAATATCAAGTTTGGGTGTTCTAGGTTCACTTAGAGATAGGATCATATATGTTTTCCACTTTTGATAAGATTTGAAAAGATGATCACTTCGCGGGGGAAGAGATTGGAATTGTTTAGGCCAAAAATAATCAATAGGAACGCTAGAAGTTCTTTCAGCTGGTTTAAAGAGACTATGATTGACAGTAACAACTTCACCATCATGGGGAAATTTCAAACACTTGTGAATAGGAGAAGCAATAGCTTTCATGGAAGATAGCCAAGGATAGCCAAGCTTCACACAAAATTGTTCGAATGAAGGAATAATAGCAAAGTTTACATCAAGCGATTTGTTACGGACCTCAATAGGTAATGTAATAGAACCAATTGCAGCAGAAGAAAATGCATCAAATAATTTCACAATCACATCTGTTTTGTCATAGATCACTTGATTCAATTGCAAAGTAAAAAGAAATTCTTCAGTAATAACATTAACCATGCACGAAGGATCAATAAGAACTCCACGGCAAGGTGTATTCTTGACTTTTGCAACTATGTATAAAGGACCATCAGGTGCCCTGATAGTTTCACTAGAATCAAATGTGATGGAAAGTTCTTTAGGGTTTTCTTGCTTCTCTAAAAAGTTAATCACATTCGGAGTCATAGACACAAGACCATCAGATGAGAAAGAGGAATCATTAGTCTCAATCACATTAGAGGTATGAGAAGGTAATGGATCAATAAAAATATTAAGATTTTGGTTAGGAGGAGCTACAGATGTGTTGCCTTTATCATTCACTCCTGAAATAGAGATAGTATTATTATCAATCAGATCTTGAATTTTACCCTTTAAAGCAAAACATTTTTCAGTATCATGCCCAGGTTGACGATGAAATTGACAAAAAGATTTGTTATCAAAATAGGGTGAATTAATCTTTGCAGGATCTATTTGCCTTACAAGAGGGAGAGTAAGCACATTTTGTTCCAATAACTTATTCATAATACTATGCAATGATTCATTCAAAGGAGTAAACTTTCTTTCTTTCTTGAAAAACTTAGAAATAGGAGGCACACCTGATGCTGCATTCACATTGTTGTTGATGATGTTTTCATTGAATTTAATGGACTCTCTGTTCGGTTTAAACTTCCCAAATGGTTGTTGACTACTATCACCCTTATCACTCGGAGCCATAGGATTTGCTTGTTCCATTTGACTCACAGTCAGTTGATAATTGTGAAGAGTTGCACACAACTGTTGGAAAGAAGTAAACTCAGAAAACAGAAGTTTATCTCGAATATCTTTTTGTAAATTAGAAATAAAGATTCTTTGAATATCATTGTCAGGCACTGGAAAAGAAATTTGAGCATACAAATGCTTATATCTACCAATGAAATCAGTCACTTTTTCTTTAACACCTTGTTTACAATGCATTAAATCAATCAAAGTAACTTTAGGACTTATATTGTTTTGAAATTGTTGAATGAAAGCATTTGCAAGTTGTTCGAAAGAAGTAATAGAATAAGAAGGCAACGAGCAATACCATTGTAGGGCTTTATCTCTTAATGTCCTAGTAAACAATTTTGCGAGCAACCTTTGGTCATCAGCAAAATCAGTACATATTGTTTGAAAAGTCTTAACATGTGTTAGAGGATCACCTTTACCATTATAAAGCTCCAAATGCGGGATTTCAACATGTTTAGGAGGGATAGCTCGGACAATGTCAAGAGAAAGTGGGCTCGCAACATCAAATGTGGGCACACTAAACTTAGATTGATTCATAGAGGCAATTTGTTGCTGTAAAGAAGAGACAGTTTGTGCAAGATTGTTAATGGTCGTTTCTGTCGAGGAGTTCATATTAGATGTGTTGGATTGAGATGGAGGTGTTATGTTATTGAAAGAAGGTAAAGAGTAAGGTGGCGGGACACTATGATAGTTAGTCATAGGAGAAGATTGGAAAAGAGGAACACTACAAGGAGGAATGGAATGGTTGAATGAATTGCCCCCTTGCGTCATGTTCATTTGTGGAGATGTAATAGGGACACTCATTGAAGGAATGAATGAAGAAGTCGGATTGAATGAAGGAAGAGGGTTAGAGGAAGGATTGCCCCCATGACTGGTGATCATAGGTGGAATGTCTTGTATAGAAGTAGTCATTATGTTTGATGTAAAGGTAGGTATACTAGCAATAGAATTTGTTAAAGGAACAGAATGATTGACTTGAGTGGGAGGTTATGTATAACCTAAAGTTTCGGCACAACTCTTCATAGGCATCACATTTGAATCCACAATGTGTGCAATACCACGCAAAATATCAATTCCATTCTTATCACTTTGAAGCATATGTTTTAGACCCTCAATTAAAGGAAGAGCTTGACTATCGGGGTATTCTTGAGACATCCATTGTCGAAAATCATCAAATTGGTTATCCAATTTTGAAAGTTGTTCTACAGAAACCTCATGGAGAGCTTCTTCATCATTAAGAGGATTAGAGGAATTACCCATGTCCTCGTTAAAAAGGCTATTCAAATTAGGTTCCATCTCCTCGGTAATTAAACCTCGGAAAGACTTAATTCTAAGGCTTCATCTAACGGGAATAGTGTAAGTAGGGCTTATTGTTGTAAAACTCATGCACTAGAGAGGGAGAGAAGATTTTGAATTTTAGAGGTAGCAAATTTCAGTAAAATTAGCCAATCTCCTAGATTTAGGCTGTTAAATGCAATCATGACAATCTCCCAAAATTTCAAAAAAAATGTCAAGGACCGTGGCGCTCGGAGTGCACACGGTCCTTGCAACTTTTTTCGAAATTTGCAGGGATGAAAGTTATGATGATTTTAAAGCTAATCTGAAAAAATTGAGTGATTTTACGATCTGTAGATAGGCCAAATTAAAGTTGCAATCTCAAAATTGAAAATGCAAAATTTGAATTTTGAGAAAGAGAGGAAAATTGAAATTTTGAATTTTATGATTTTAGAGGGAATACCAAAAGCAATGCAAGTTTTGAAATTTAAAAGTTGACTCAATTTCACACAAAATTCAATTTTGAAAGCGGAAATCAAAGTTGTTGTAATTAAGCACTTAATTTCAAAAGTCACAAATTGCAAGAATTTGAATGAAGCACTGAAATTTTGAATAAATGCTAACACACTTTTCAGATTTAGGATAGCAAGAAACACAATTTTGACATGAATTTCAATTTCAACAATTTTTGAATGATTAGGAGCCTTAATCCAAGCAATCACTAGACCAACTTTGACCTTAATTTTGAAAGTGTTGTAATTAATAAAATCAGCCAAAATTCTGGATTTTAGCAGAAAAATACAGTAAGATCTGACTCCCGAAATTTCGAAAAAAATGTCGGGGACGATGGCACTCGGGGTGCACACGGTCCTTGCAACTTTTTTCCAAATTTTTAGGGATGAAAGATATTATGATTTTGTTGCGGAATCCAAAATTACAGCCGATTTGGAGATGTTTTGATTAGTGAAATTGTCGGTCAAAGGTTGAATCAAGAGGGTTTTAAAAATTAGGGTTTTGACAATTAGCCACTTAATTTTTAGAATTAAAGCACAAATATGAATTGACAATTTGCAATAGAAGGACAGATCTGAAACAAGCATTAACAATTAAACATTTCACAAGCTCAATTACTAAAAAGAAAATTTAGGGTTTTTATGCAATTAACCTCTAAACTTTGCAAAAGATCAAACATGAAAATGTAATTAAGGAATCCAATTTTCAGATCTAACCATGAATAATTAGAAAGGATGTTCACGTCGGGTTCACCAAAATGTAAAGCGAAAAATCAAACCCTAGTTGCTCTCCCCTCTTCCAACTCCAAGGAGAGAGAAGGGAGGTCACTAGGATTGACGGTTTTCACTTAGGGGAGACTTTACATTCAAAAGAGGGGTTGAAACCCACAAGATCCAATCCTACACAATGCAAGATTGGATTCTAAATGAGTTTCAAGGGTTAAGACAGCAAGGCTACCCTCTTTTGTAAAGAATGTAGATAGAAGGATTAAGCTAGGAATGCATGAAAAGTGAGAAAGATTCACTTATAAACTGAGATAGGGATATGGGATGAAGCTGCGGACCTGGAATTAGTAGTAAAATGTCGAGACGGCACCGTCCTGCAAACTTGAGCGAAAGTTGACAGGACGATGGTGCCTGGAGTGCACACGGTCCTCCGAAAAATCCGCGAAATGAAGGGGGATTTGTTCGTCTCTGCACAAGGATTCCAGATCTTCAATTTCAGCCGCATACCTGCAACCTACACACAGAAAAGCGAAGACGATTGGGGGGTTAGGGATTAGGGGTTTGCCCTTAGGTCAAACCTCGGTTTTGGAATTAACCAAGAAATGAGAAATGCTGTAAATGTAAATGATTGTAATGTAAAACAAGTACTAGTACCTTGTTGTAAGAATGTTTGTATTCTTACATGCGAAGGTGTAAATGTTGTTGTATGTTATATGTTGTAAGTTGTAAGTGATCTCCTCTTCAATGGTTGAATCCTTGACTTGAATGCAACACTTAGCCTTGAATGGAGACTTAGAATGATCAATTGCTTGAAGGAATGCTTGAATGCTTGAATGCTTGAATGTTTGAGTATCGTTTTCACGCCTTTTTTCTCTTACCCAAAATGGGAGAGGAAATGTAGTTTATATACTTGTCAATTAGGGCTGATAGACTGATTTTCCTGACCTTAGGCCGACCAGGAAAGATTGTTTTCCAATTTGCAAACAAAAGGACCCGAAGCCCCAAAAGAGATTGGGTCCAAAATAGGGCCAAGGACCAGGGCGTTGGGCGCCATGGTCCTGGGGGACCAGGGTGCTGGGCACCCTAGTCCTGAAGGGCCAGGGCGCTGGGCGCCATGGTCCCACCTCCAGGGACAGCAGGGTGCAAGGAGGATCAGGCCAGGGTGCAAGAAAAATGCAGTTTTTGGTGTCGTGGACAAGTTTCGGGGTCTCCATTCAGGTTCTGTGTTGCGTCGCCATCGTGAAGACCCAAATGCAGTCGAAATTGCAAGTGTCACAATTTTAGGACGCTACTGTATGATAAGGAAAAAAGAAAGGTGGGAGAAAAGTAGCATGGAACTAGATTTTGGGACCTTGTCAAAAATCTTTTGAGAGTCAAAACTCTATCAAAAGAAAAAAGACAACAGAAAGAGTGAGATAGCAGACAATTACAAACCGGGGATCCGATTCAAGAAAAATAAAACACCAATAGCAAACATAAGGCCCAAAACAAACAAAGTAAAAGAAAAAATAAGAAGAACCTATTTACATAATGTCAACAAAATGAACATATTTACATATTCCAATCTAAAACAATTGTAAATTATATAAACTTTAAATTTAAGTGTCATCCCAAAAATAGCAATCTAAGTTTTTCATATCAATTACATGAATAACCTTTTCTAACAATGGTTGTGGAAAAATTACTGAGCCAAAAGTGACTAGATTACCAACAAACTAGCACTTTGGAAGTTGTTGGAAAGGTTGCCACATCATTTGAATTTGTTTCCAAAAAAATTACACTTCCCTGATCCCATATCTCATTTCAAAAGTACGTTCCTATCATATATACCTATTCACATGTACCTTATGTTTATACCCAACTTATCTATGCTTGTATGCTTATCTCCATATTGAACTATGTTTTTAATATGATTACTATAAAGCTTTTTACAATAATCAGTTTTCCAACGTTACTTTTTTGTTCCAGATGATTATTATTGCTCTTCATCGCATGGCAGACCCCACAGGACGTGTTCGAATGCATTTCTACCAATGAAAATCTCACTTCCCAATTTTCGACATGGCGGAGAAAGAGGATTGTATGATGTAGGGGGCCTCTCGACTCTTTGATTATATTCCATGTATAATGAGAGTCCAAGTTCTGACTCCAATGGTTCCCACAAATATCTCCAAGTCTAAGAGGGGAGACTATGCAGAATTCAAGGTTACCACAACTTCATATAGAAAATATGACAAAACCCACGCATCTAGCATGCTGACAATTTTGATAACATCAGTAAACTCACAAGCTTTCAAACACACAGTTGGACAAGCATTGTCATCCAAATCAAATATTTTTGAATGGCAGTGGAACAAGAATCTTATCCTCTTCATAGGAGGCTATAAAATGAGAGGTCAAGGATGGTAGAAAGGGAGAGAGTAATTTTTTGGACCTTCTTTTCAAAGTTCTAAAAACTTAAATGTGTCAACTTTGGTTCTCTATATAAGTGATCAAAGTTCTCTGAAACATCTTGTAAAAGTAGTAATTACACAAGATGATCCAATTTGGTTTTGTAAACTCCCTTGAATCGGCAATTGAACCTTAATATTATTCTGAATAGCAAAATTTTGCCATGTTGCCTTTCTTGATGTTCTTAGTAATGTTTTGTGTTAATACTTTGTGTTTTTTCATAATTCTTCTTATGAAACTCATGGGGGCTTCACTTAGTGAACTTGGGTTATATCATGTGTGTTCATGACATACTAAAGAATCCCCCTATTTTCAAAAAATATTGCCCTAAACTCCTTTTTTTCACCCCCTCCCAATACACAACCTGAATTAATAGCCCCCCTATTTTCACCAAATATTGCATTTTTTCTACACCCGAATTAAAAACCCCTATATTTTCACCAATAGGCAATATATTGTACGCTCATTTTTGGGATATTAAACCCCCCAATATGAACGCACGTGATATAATATTGTCTAGCTAGTGAAGCCCCCGCAATGAAACAATGAATCATGTGCATGTATCACTCCTTCATATTCATAAGCCGAACTTCGAATTATATACAATTCTTATGGAATTGGATAGGGATCTTATTATGAATTGCAAGACTGTATGTTGAAGCTTTACCTCTATAGGTACTCTTCCTTAATTAGATTACAATGTTGCGCCCTATGTTAGAGCTACTTTGAATGCCTCATTCTTCTCAACATTAAGGGATTGTGATGTATTGTGCCTTTCTGCTTGATAGTCAAATGATTCTAAGGATTTTCCTACTTTTCTAGAGTTTCCACTCTACCTTCCAATTAGGTTAGGTTTAGAATAGCTTCTTCCCTTTCCAACCTCGGGCCCTTCTAAAGCAATTAAGAGTTAGCTTCTGAAATATCAAAAATCGTTCCATAGGATGCAATCGGTCCCACCTCTATGGAACTTCTTGGCTGCCCCACTTCAGAGCTTTGGACCCAATTCGAGATCAACAATTACATAGTACTTATCTACCTTGAATTCTTTTAATATATTTATTAAGGACCTAAGTGGCAGCACAAAAATGACTTTCGATACATGCTCATCTATGAGATCCTTTCCCTTCATGATACAAATTAGCACAAAGCAGGAATCCAATAGAACTAATTGCTATCACATATGAAAAGCTATGAGCTACAAAAATGCTTTTAATTTGATCACATGTTTGAAAGTATGCCAAATCATCAAGCTTTTTCATATGAACAAGGTAAATAGATCAGATTGTATTATACTAGCTAGATGTGACTATAGCACCATAGCACAAACAATGAATGAACAAAAGTGCTCTTTATTATCACCGTTACACAAGATACAAAGTTCATCGACACTCCCCACTAACCCATGCTACTTAAGAAATCGAAGATGGTCGCAACCATGCCATCCAAGCCATCGTTGTCATTCGCGTTGCCTGGGAGAATGCTATCCAAGACATCGTTGATATACACGTTGCCTGTGAGAATGCCATGCAACACATCGATGATATACCCGTTGCCTGCGAGAATGCCATGCAAGACATTAATGATATTCTCGATGCCTGGGAGCTTGGCTAAAACCTCAAGTATGGTAGTTTTTTCTTTAAAACCCCCAAGTATGGTCGTTTTTTAATTAAAAACAACAAGTATAGTAGTATTTTCTTCACCTTCGACAATTTTGACTGCTGCGGGGTGGGTAAGTAACGATCAGCCTTAAACGACACACACCAAGCATTCATTATTGTAAGGAAGCAAAGGTGTGCGGAAATGCTTCCTACGCTAATCTTGAGAGGACGATTTTGTAAATTTCAACTTAACTATCACAGAGATCACAAGAAGCAAATAGAGTAGAAGTAACACAAGAAACACATAACATAGCGATTATCATGGGGAAAACCCATACGGGTGAAAAACCCCACACTCTAAAACCTGCATAGTATATTAACAAATCAACAAGAGATTTCAATACACTTGCAATGCAAGTTCTTACAAGAGCATCACCTCAACTCAAGCTCAGAGAGACTTCATTAGCATCCTTCTAGCACCCAGCCTTGCAAACCAAAACTCCATGATACAAACTCCTCTCCAAGCCCTCATTATATAGGAATTTTACAACCTGGAAACCATTTGTGGTTTTACAATACCATGGGCAAAACCTCCATGACATGTGTTGCCCACCCTTGACATTTGTTTTTCCAAGATAAGAAAACCAGGTTAAAAGTAGTTACTCACGTCCAAACTCTTATCCCCTATTTTTGACCCTCATAACCAACATGAAATGTGTCATATAATCTCTAAAAATGGCCCTACTATATTATACTATGGACAAGGCATCTTTTAACAACTCTTATACCTTTTTCCAAGGCACCAACACATGGGAAACCTCCCAACTACATTTGGAACAATTTACCAAAAATTGCAAGGTTGAGACACATGTATCTCAACAATTATCTATTGTGTCTTATGAACCATTCTTTATAGAACCCATTTAGCTATTGTGGCTTATGAACCATTCTTTATAGAACCCATTTAGCTGTTGTGGCTTATGAACCATTCATTATAGAGCCCCTTTAGCTCATCAATTGATAAGTAGGAAATAATATTTTCTACAGCATGTCAAATTATGAAATTATGATATTGCTATTAGGATTCAAGTGTGTAGTTTTTTAGTCAAACTCATTGATCCATGGTTCATAAGTAGTGGTTCACAAAAACCCATCTTTCATGATCTAAGGGCTCTATAATGAATGGTTCATAAGGCACAATACTTATGGGGTTGCAAGCTAAATGGGTTTAACCTTGAAGAAAACTTTGTGATTAAGCAAGCTTGAGTTGGAGTAGTACTGGGATGGATGACCTCCTGAGAAGCCCCAATGCTTCTCCTTTGTGAGCGTCGCCTAGATGCAATGAGTGCTAAGTAGACCATTCATTCTATGAGAGATGGGTTCTTGTGAATCACTACTCATAAAACATGGTTCAATATATTTGACTCAAAAACAATCATAATTTGACTTGCTCTTGAAAATATCTCAATTTAAAAGATTACAAGATATTTTTATCAAATGGTCAAACAAGATTAACTGAATTACAATTATAACAATCTTAGATTATATAAAGACTTTAAAAAATATCGTAAAAAACTAAAACAAAACTAAAAACATTATTTACATCCTCATCGTTAGTAAAGAAAATCGATCTGTGTCCGCTGCAGAAGATATTTAATTACGGAACATGCAGAAGATTCAACAAATGGAATTTCCTAATTCAGATAGAGAAAGAGCGTAAAGATTAAAGAAGGTAATTCTTCTTCATACCCAGATTGCACCATACTTGAATCGATTTTGAACGTAGATTGTCAAATACCCTCGATATTTAAAGTGAGGTGTGAAATGTGAAACCCGATAACCTGTCAAATCTGATTTATGTACTCTGCTGAAGTCACGCCGTACTGGATTTAACATCAATTGTATTAAATCTATTGTTGCTTCTGGATTTGATTGTGTGAATTTATTTGCATTAACGTTTCGGAGCACACTCTGTGATCCATCATCAGAATGTTTAGAGAATGCCAGGATAATTCTAATCAATTGTATTGATTTCTTTAGCAGGAGCCATGCCAACTTTTCCTCGTGGCTTTGCCTATAAATTATTTTTCTTATCTAATAATTTCAAAAAACATATTTACTTTTTTTCTATTGGCTGTTGTTATGATGAGTTGTCAACATAAATATATATATTTTTTAAAGTAGAAATTCAATTTCATTAATAATGTTTGGTTGTTTTATAAATTCTATTAATAATTCTTGTACAAGCATGTTTTTTGAGAAGTCTATCAATAATGATGTTTGGTTATTCTTTTAATTCTATTAAAATCTTTATAAATACACGTCCTTTGTGAACTTTATCAATAACAATGTTTGGTTATTAAAAAGCTATCTAATTTTAAACACAAATTCCGTTACCTACTATAAATATGTTTTGTGATAAATGTCATCTCTTGATATTTCCTTCTTGTAATTAATGTAGACTTCTGAAATAATAATAAAAAAAATTTAAGATAGAACAAATATTTGAAAATCTACCAAATATTCTCTACAACCATATATTCCAAAACATTTTGAAAATATGTTGTGAAAATAGGGACATCACTGATGGCAAGTCAAATTTTACTAATGTTCAGAAAAAATCCTTGATGCCATTTAAAAACTATTGTTTAAAAATTTCTTCATGAATATGAACTTATATAACCATTAGTTATTATATAATAACTTATGTATTTGAATCATGATATATTTATTTCTATTATGCATGTTGCCATTGTTGAGTCGTTGACATGTCATATAGAGCATTCACAAATTAATATTGTATGAAATATGCTTAGTGAAAACTTTGTGCCACCTATCATGTCAAGTAGAGAAGATCTGGATCCCCAATCATAACTCTCTTTGATTTAGGAAAAGTTACATAATTAACGATGTCTTTATAGAATAATACACATTTTTTTCCAATTCATGAGCTCAAGAGGTAGCAGCATAAGAGATCTCATAAAAGAGCATATTTAAATTGCAGTAAATTGAACTAAGTGATGAAATTGAGTAAAAGACCGCATGATATGCCACACTACAACATACAAGGTTAGGTGAAGTTGCATGTGACACTCCCCAATACCAAAACAAATGGGGGGAAATTACCCCACCCTAAAATGATAGATGATTCCAACTTAAGAAATTCCCAACTCAGCTAGATGAAATATTGTGATTGAAACTGTGTAAAATATTACATCCAACTCAACTTAGTGCAATATTGCAATGGAAATTGTCTAAAACATTACATCCACCTCAATTGGGTATGACTCTTATCTTCATGAACAAAAATTGTTGAAAGTCTCTAGGATAATTGAATTTGGAGAAGACAACACTTGCTAGTGGCTACTACATCAAAGTGCAAAGAAAATTAAATAAGAGATTTGTTGAAATTAATGAGCTCAAGTGATAAAACCATGGTATCGTTCATAATCTAGCCTCAATTTCAAAACCATTTGAATTTAGAAACGAACTCATGGGTGTATGCCACAAAAAGAAAAGGCCGAGAGAGATACCAATTGCAGACAATAAATACAATACCTATGGAATGCCTTAACGCGTTGGGCAGATGTTTTTTTCACTAAATTCTTCTAAAAGCCTGTTCGACGATACTAAACCACCCAAGCACATCAAAATAAGGACATTTCATCCATACTATTATATTTCCAGGGACACATTGAAGAATACCTACTGGTAGATGACAACTATAGAAACTTTTTGGTGAAACCATAAAGTTTGGCAACATGAGACACATTTTTGGTGGCGGTTTCCCCACCCAATGCAAAGAAAAAAAGTGGACAAAACAAAAAATAGAGAAAAATGATGGTAATTCTCGCCATGAGACATGTTTCTGGTGGGGAGATTCTTACAAATAATAGTCTATCGGCTAATAAAATAATAATAAATTGCAAAAGAGAATGAGTGATGGTGTTAATGAAAGAATAAATTCAGCAGAAGTTGAACAGGTAGGTAGACTAGTCAAACATTCCTTAAGAGTGTAATTTTTTCTCACACTGCTCGGTCCACTCAAACTTCTTCCCTTTCCTCTGGAGAGAACTGATAGGATGAGATATCTACCAAAAATCCTTCACAAAGCATGTATAATATGTAGCCAAACCCATGAAACTGCAAACCTCTGACACATTAGATGGTGTTAGCCATTCCACAATAGCCTTAATCTTAGAGGGAACCATTGTGATACCCTCCCCAAAGATAACATACCCCAGATGCTTCAATCTATCTAGAAAAACTCTCACTTAGCCAAACTGGCATACAACTGATTATCATGAAGACACTGCAACACTTGACTCAAGTGCTCCACATGTTCCTCCATAGTTTTTTAATAAATCAAAATATCATCGATAAACTAGGAGAGGCAAAGAATGGCTATTTAAAATAGATAATAAATAAATAAAATAAATATATTTTGAGATCTACAATGTGGGAGAAAAGGAAAAAATAAGATGTGTGGATATAGCTAAGGGAAGCAACTAGAAAGTGAGGTATGAAATATACCTTAGCGAGGTGTCTTGAAGTAGAGGAATAAGAAGATAAGAGAAAAAGGGGACACCTAAGAAAATATAATTCGTTTGCTTGCAACAATAACTCTAATCACAAAATAACTTTTAAAAGTGGTGAAAAGAAGAAATCACAGTGGAGATAATGAAATAAAGCTTGTAATCAATTTTCTTGTCATCTAGATAGAATTTTAGTTTCCAAATCTTTGGTTTTTTTCTTAAGTTCATATTTTGTGATTAATCTCATTAAAAATGCATTTGTGGTTGTTATATTTGATAATTTGGAAAAACTTTAAATCTAGTTTTGCATTAATTAGTATTAGAGATAGTACCAAGTGATTCACTATCAAGAAACAAAGTTCTAAAGGAGTTGTTGTTCTGGTGAAAAAAGAAATAAAAGTACAAACCTTGCTACGCCTTCAATCCTAAAGTATACATATCTTTATGAGCAGTTGGCTTGTGGCTACCTTAACTCTCAATTAAGTCATGTTATCGTTATTATATTTCTATAAGCTATTATAATAGAATAACTTGCAATGAAGTTAAGAGAAGAATCTATAGTGGAAACAATAAAATAATTCTTATAATCATTTTTCTTGTCTTTTAGATAAATAATTTCAGTTTCAAATTTATTTTTTTTGTTTCCTAAGTTTATATTTTGAGATTAATTTTGTTAAAAATTCATTGATAGTTGTTATTATTTGTAGTTTGGAGAAACCTCAAATCTAATTCTACAATAATTTGTATTAGAGCTAATACCAAGTGTCTGGTTGTTGAGAAACAAAATTCTAAAATAGTTTTTATTATGGAAAAAAAAAAGTCCGCAAACAAATCATAGAGAACTTGTATAAAATGACATGGAGAGGATGTATGGGTGGAGATTTAATTATTATGGAAATTTCATCAAGCTATTGAAACATCACAAAGACATATGATTCATGTAGAAGATGCCAGTGAGGGTGAAGAAGAGCAAATCATTGAAGGTGGAGATGAAGTCAACCAAGGATAAATTGATCGAGGACAGAAAAATACATAAGAGTCATCATGAGAATGAATAACAAACCCTAATTTGATTCACCAAATTATAACAAAATCCTAGATCTAAAGGATCTCACTAACTGGATCTTGGAGAAAGAAAATTATTTCATTTTGACAAGAAGGTCAAAATGTATGAACAAAGTTGAAAGTGCATGCATTTGCATGGTAGGATCATTTACAAATGGATAGAGAAAGGAAAGGAAAAGAAAAGACAAATTCATGGGATAGTTAATAATGAAGTTGAAGGATAAATTATTGTTGATAGATAATTAATTTACCTTAAATTCATAAAATTGTATTTAATTTGAAACAAAAAGAGATGAATGTCAAAGAATACACCGAAAAAACTTATAGGCAAAGTAATCAAGTTGGGAATATTGAAGATGATGAAGAGTAGATATCCTAATGCATCAATGGCTTGTAAATGTTAATTCAAGATGAAATCAACTTGATAAGAAAAGAATAATTTAATAAGATTATCAATATTCATTAAAAGCTGATGAAAAGTTGACCTAAAAAGAGAAAACTAACTTTAGAGTTAAAGGAAAATTTATATGGGCTAGACGGTAGTCAAATATAGGAAGAGGATAGTTAGAAGAAGGAAAATTAATCTCAACACAAAATAATTATAGTCCTAGTACAAGAATAAAATATTTTCCAAGAGAAAGAGGAGATTGTTTAGAGAGGAAGAGGTAGAGTGAAGAGCACATGATTATACTAAAACAGGAAGGGGGATGAATCAATATAATAACAAACTTTTAGCTTACAAAAAAATGATTCACAATGGGAACACTTCAAAAATTAATCAACCACAAATACAAGATCTAGCAAGTAGGAACATAGGAATTATGGGAGAATACTACAAAAAAACATTATTTTTTAATTAAAAACTTCTTGTAAACAATATTTGTAGCCACCAACCTACAAGAGACAACAATCCCCTTTAGATGATTCGTAGGCACCAACCCATGAGAGACACTAATCCCCACAACTTAGTATCAACTCATCAAGAGACACCAATCTCTTTGAAATGGGGCACCAACCTTCACAAATAAAGTGATAAGTGCTTGATCTTTTTCTTGAATCAGATCTAGTCCTCCTCCATAGATCTACTAAATAATTGCTTCTTTAAATATACTTATGACCTTCAAAAAAATCTTCACATAGGTTTCCAATAACCCACCTTAAAATATGCATATAATCTTCAAAAATCTTTGCTCATAGGTTTGCAATAATCCACCTTAAAATCTACTTTTATATGCTCCTTAGATCTATTGAAGTCTACTCTAGACCTCCTCTAAAATGGGAATAATATTCAATAAATGCTTGTTGAAATAAACCACATATGGTCTTCTTTTTATACATGCTAAAGCTTTAGCAAATCGATGCAACCCTTCATGTTGGTCAGCCTAGGTATCTTTTAAATGTTTTCATCTATTTTTATTTATTTTGCCAAGGTTGGCACTCATCTCCATGAAGTTTACCCAAGTAAAATATTTTTATTTTAATATTAAATGCATTTCAACTCCCATGAATGGGTTAGCTCCACAAAGGGGGTTAACCATAACAATTAAAAAAATTAATTTTAAAATATTTTGGGAAGAGTGCCAAGAGTCTAAGGGTTGGTCCTTAGTAGAATATTTATTTATTCTATCTTACTTATGATTTTATTGCACCTTAGGAGGGAAAACATATGGGGTGTTGCAAGAAGTTGAGTCCACTTGTTTTCCCAGTTTATTAGATTTCCCCCTATTTGACCTAAAAATTTGAAGCACTTAAAGAATGAATCTTGATTAAAGTCAGTAATAGAAAATATAGTTCTCGAAGTCTAATTTCCAAATATGTAATTTATTTTAATACCCAGATCTTAAAATTAAGTTTGATTAGGAATTACTAAAACCTATAGTTTAAAAATCACTTTTCAGAACCATACCATGCTCGTGTATGGCAAGCATAATTTGACTTAAATGAAAGTATTTTTTTGAATCCTTTTGGAAAAATATTTGTAACTCACTCACCTTTAATGAGGATATTTTTTTGTAATTCTTTTTTACATTTCTTTTTGTTAATTTTCTATTGGGCATAAACATTGTTTTGACAAATCCTCATGTACGACAAGCATATTCTGACCTACAAACATTTTTTTATTTTTTTTAAAGTGTATAAAATTGTCTCTAATTTGATGCCATATAATTTTTTTCAAAAAACTTAAAGACAAAAAAGTTATTAAAAACCTAAAAAACCCTATTATTTCAAGTTTATGGACTTCTTTCATTAGAAAATATTTTAAAAATAAAACTATTGATCCATTTTTTAAAAAATTACATATTTGGAATCTATACAGTCTCTACTATAATAGGTTTTCATTGTTTAAAAAAATTCTAAAAATTTGGTGCTTAGATATATTAATGAAGTCATTACTTTGTATGAAGATTGATTTTGCTTTCAAGTTGTTGGTCAAACAAAGTCCAAGCCAAAGGGTCGGCTCTCCGAGCCATTTCCCAAGCCAAAATCCAAAGGAACAATCGAGAAGAAATTCAATTTTTTTTAGAAACGGGATCCTGTATTCTAAACAGGATCCAATCTAGGTATGTGCATGATTATGGTGTGCCAAAACAGGCCCTTAAGTGGCAATGAAATTTCAAAAAATCAGAGTTATGCAACTTGACATGAAAAATTGAATAAGTTATGAACATTATTTTTAAAATATGTAAGAAGAGAATCTATAGAAAATTGAATGTAGTTTCTAAGCTACTAGTTGTTTTTTGAAAAAAAAATCTAGTTTGATGAAAATTTCAAATTTCAATGCAGTGGTACTAAAATTTCATGAAAAAGATAAGAAGTAGGTGTATGTTTGACCACCCTAATCACAATAAAATCATAATGTTTTTCTATAATATTTATAATATAAGTATTAGACTCATGTCCAGATGTGACACATATTTGTTTATAATTTTGTATAAAGTAAATAATTATTTATGAATTTTTTACAACTTTTCAGAAATTTAGAAACTCCTACGTCTGACCACCTTAACTTGGTCAAAACCTTATGAAATTCATTTTTTAAAATTTTTTCCCTATAGTAGGCGAAGCATAGGATGTGACGTATGTTCCGAATTCAAAAAAATGTTATACGGTTTGAAAGTTATGAGTGTTTTTCAATCAGTCTATCAATCAGGACTTTTGTCAAAATTCAATTAGAAAATAAATAATAATTATTTATTAAAGTTGAAATAAGACAAGACTTATATTGTTGGAAAGTTGAGAATGTCCTTAAAAAACCCTTTTCGTTTTATCAATTTTGGCTATAAACAAAGTCGTCAGCCACTAGTGTAAAGTCTAGAAAATCAAGGAATATTGAAAAACACATTTTTTCAGTAGACTTTCTAGGCTTGTCACTTCCAAGCCAAATCCCAAAAAAAAACCGAACAAAAAAGATGGAGGGAAAAATTTATTTTTTAAAATTGGATATCCATTAAAATCGGATATCCGTTTTTAAAAAATAAAAAAATATATTCTAGTAAATTGGGCATAACTTTTGCGTTTTATATCAAAATTTTGATTTTTTACAGGCGTTGGAAAGGTAATTAAGAGATATATGATATGGAATAGGTATAGTTTCAATTATTTGTTTTAAAAAATAATTATAATTCATTTAAATTCATCCTTCATTTTTAAAACATAAAAAACTCATGACTTTTTCATATGATTTCCCTATTGCATGAATTTTTGTAACAATCATCTCAAAATAAACTAAATAAGTAATTAATAATAGAAAATTTATGAATTTTATTGAGTTTAATAAATTTTGATAAACCATGTTATCTATTTTTGTTCCTTTTTTCACCTCTCTCTCCTAAACCTATCACTCCACCTGTTTGTTTCGTCTTCCCTCTCTTTTGTCCATATTTATACATCTCTCTCTAGACCTATATCTCTAACTGTCATTGAATACCTCATTCATTCTCTCAATCTCTACAAGGTGCTTATATTTCTACCTCTTCATAATTTCCTCATCTATGTCACTCTCTCTTCCCTAAGATCTAGACTAGACTCTCTGCATTTCCTTCTCATCTCTAGCAACAAAATTCAAAGCGGACAAGGAGAGGCATATGGAAGTATAAAAAAAAGGAGAGGGGGAGAGAGGTGAGAAGGAGAGAGTAATTGGGGGAAAGAGAGTTTGTGAGAGAGAGCTAGAGGCAATTAGGTGGTAGGCGAAGAGAGAGAGGGAGGGGGTGATTGGGGTGAAGAGATAATGAGAGGGAGAGTTTGAGATTATTAGGGGGTAGGAGGAGAGGGGGAGAGGGGAAAGTATCAACAAAGAGAGAAGAGAGATGGGGACAGAGGTGAAGAGAGACATAGAGAGTAATTAGCGGGTGGGGAGAGGGGGAGAGGGAAGTATCTATAAATCCATAGGTGGAGAGAGGTGATCGAGGGTAATTGAGGGAAAGAAATAATGTGAGAGAGAGTTGGGTGTAATTATTGGATAAGAAGAGAGGGAGAAGAGTAAGTATCAACAAAAGGAGAGAGAGAGAGAGATGTGGAGAGAGGTGAAGAGAGTGATAAAGAGAGGATAATTAGGGGGAGTAGAGGGGAAGAGGGAAGATTAACAAAGAGATGGACTAGAGAGAGGGTGATCAGGGGGCTCTCTGCCCATCTCTCCCCACTCTTCCTTTTTTGATACTCCCTCCCTCTCTCTCCCCCCCTCCCCTTCCCCTAATTAGCTTATCTCTAGAACTCTCTCTTTGAACCTCTCTCCTCATCTCTCCCTCTCTCCCTTTTATGATACTTTCCCATCTCCCCTCTCCTCCTAACCCCTAATTACCCCCAAATCTCTCTAATTCTCTTCCCCAAATACCATCTCTCTGTCATACCTATCCTCACCTCTAACTTTACCATATGACCCCTTAGGTGTCCTTAGGGGTCATAGTGTGTCCTAATGAGTCATATGGTGTCCTATGAACTCTTAGGACACCATATGATGTCGTTAGGGGTCATATGGTGTGCTAAGGGGTCATATTGTGTCTTAAAGGGTCATATGGTGTCCTACGACCTCTTAAGACACCATATGACTCCTTAAAACACTATATGGTGTCGTTATGGGCTCTATGGTGCCCTAAGGGGTCATATAAAATCCTATGATCCAGTAGGTCACCATATGGTGTCGTTAGGGTTCGTATGGTATGCTAAGGGGTCATAAGATATCATATGACCACTAAGGACACCATATGACCCCTAAGGTGTCGTTAGGGGTCATATTGTGTCCTAAGGGGTCATATGGTGTCATATGACCCCTTAGGACAACATATGGTGTCATCATGGATCGTATGGTGTCCTAAGCGAACATATGGTGTCCTATGACCCCTTAGGACACCATATGACCCCTTAGGAAAACATATGATCCCTTAGGTGTCGTTTGGGTTCATATTGTATCCTAACGGGTCACATGGTGTCGTTAGGGGTTGTATGGTGTGCTAAGGGCTCATATTGTGTCTTAAGGGGTCATAGGATGTAATATGACCACTTGGGACACCATATGACCCATTAGGTGTCATTAGGGGTTATATTGTGTCCTAAGGGTTCATATGGTGTCCTATGACCCCTTAGGTATTGTTAGGGGTCATATTGTGTCCTAACGGGTCATATGATATCTTATAACACCTTAGGCCACCATATGGCATCTTATAACCCCTTAGGATACCATATGAAATCGTTAGGGGTTATATGGTGTGCTAAGGGGTCATATTGTATCTTAAAGAGTCATAGGACATCATATGACTCATTACAATACCATATGACCCCTCAAGTGTTGTTAGGGGTCATATTGTGTCCTAAAGGGTCATATGGTATCTCATGAACCTTTAGGACACCATATGACACCTTAGGACAACATATGATGTTGTTATAGGTCTTATGGTGCCCTAAGGGGTCATATGGTGTTATATGAGCCTTTAGGAGACCATATGGTGTCATTAGGGGTTGTATGTTGTGTTAAGGGGTCATATGGTATCTTATGACCCCTTAGGACACCATATGACCCATTAGGTATTGTTAGGGGTCATATTGTGTCCTAATGGGTCATATGGTGTTGTTGGGGGTTGTATGGTGTGCTAAGGGGTCATATTATGTCCTAAGAGATCACATGACATCATATGACCCCTTAGACACCATCTAATCCATTAGGTTTTGTTAGGGGTCATACTATGTCCTAAGAGGTCATATGGTGTCCTGTGACCCTTTAGGATACCATATGACCCCTTAAGACATCATATGGTGTCATTATGGGTCTTATGGTGTTCTAAGGGGTCATATGGTGTTTTATAACCCCTTAGGACACCATATGACCCCTTAGGACACTATATGACGTTGTTAGGGGTCATAATGTGTAATAAGGGGTAATATTGTGGGTAAGTGCACAAAGATGGTGGTAAAAAAGGGGGGTATAAGTGGACACTTTTTTTCTAAAATCAGGTGAACCTGAACTTGGAGGCAAAATTTGAAAGTCATCCACTCAAGATATGAAGATCATCAAAGAACAAATATTGTAGTACTTCGAATCTAATTTCCAAACTACTAAACTTTTTCAAAATTTGATAATATTAAGGTGGTCAAATCCTTCACGCATGAAAAACATACCCTGATTTTTTCTGAAAAATATAACATAGTGTCTGACATACGCATCAAAAAAGTCATAGTTAGATTTGGTATTTTTACAAATCATTTGGCAGAAAGATAGTTAAGAGTGAGCACTAGTAGATGTGTATTTTTTTGTAATTTTTTGTTGAGTATTTTTTTTTATGGTTTTTCCAATCGAGCACATCCTGAAAACTAGGTACATGTTCATGTGCGAAGCATAAGTTGCACTAAAGAAATCGAAAATACAATTTTATTTTTTTAAATTGTAAAGAATCAAGTGCACTACAATAATATATAAAGTTTTTCAAATTTGGATAAGTGTACCAAAAGTTATTAAAAAATGGTGCACCTATGTCTGTGAGAACTATGGAGACACTGGTAAAAGAAATTCAATAATAATATGTTATTGTTGTTCAAACTGAAAAAAATTATATTGTTAGAAAGCTCAAAAGATGGGTAAAAATATGGTGGTAATTTTAGAAATACCCACTTGATGAATTGTAAACCTGTTGATGACAAAGTCAATAAACCAAGTTGATAAAATAAAACACGTCAAAATGAGAGAAATGGAGGGAAATCAAACTTCCAAACCGTAGCTTTGTCATCCAGGCCTATTTCCAAGCCTAAACAGTCAAAAGCACATATGGTGTACTTATGGTATACAAAGCATGTGCAGGGTACTTATGGTGTAAGAAGCACGTATGCGCTCTTTTTACTATAAACAATGCGTACACGCTATTGTATAATATGATATGTAATATATAATATGTGTATATACATATTATATATGTAATATATAATATGTGTATAATATGATATTGTATATATAATATGCGTATATACATATAATATATAATATTTATATATGTGTGTGTGTATAATAATATATAATATTTTAAGTATATATATACACATATAAGTGTATTGTCTCCCCCTCTGAAATGCATACAAGGTCTCTCTCTCTCTCTCTCTCTCTCTCTCTCTCTCTCTCTCTCTCTCTCTCTCTCCTTCTCCCTTCATACCACATCCTCTCTCTCTCTCTCTCTCTCTCTCTCTCTCTCTCTCTCTCTCTCGCTCTCTCTCTCCCTCCCTCTCTCCCCTTCTCCCTTCCTCCATACCCCATCCCTCCCTCTCTCCCCTTCTCCCTTCCTCCATACCCCATCCCTCTCTCTCTCTCTCTCACTCACTCTCTCCCCTTCTCCCCTCCTCCATACCCCATCCCTCTTTCTCTTCTTCTCTCCCTCCCTCCCTCCATACCCCACTGCAACTGTGTCTGCACTTCTATAGAAGTAAGTGAATTTATTTCTTCTCTGCAACTTCTTCTTTGATTTTTATCATGTATGCTCTCTCAAGAAAATTCACTGATGGATTTGTGTGTGTATATTGAATAGGAGGAATAGGGTTTGAAATTGAACCATGGGTGCATTACCGTGACAAACAAGGAAACTTGCAATAATATTCTTCTCAAATGTATTTTTAATGAGCAAAGCAGATGTGGAAAATAGTGTCAACAAAGAAACATGATCAATCAAAGTACCTACAATATGTTTTTTAGAAGGATACAACTGGTAGGAAGAGAAAGAGGGAGAGTAACACATATAATGTCCTGGAGAATGATAGTGGTGGGTATGCAAGAGTTCCCATGTTGTTGCACAACACCTATCACCTAAAGAAATTAAAGTTTGTTGTATGCATGGCGGTGGTAGTATATGATGATCATCACTTGTCAAATGGCTTGGAATGGTACATACCCATGAAAGAAATCAAGTGTGTAATTCCTATAGTCACAATCAAGATCAGTCCTATAACCTTGCAAATTTAATAGCATCATATGTTTAAGAACTTAGGAAGTACTCTTAGGGTTAGGTCAAGCTCTTACACTTTCTTTTTAGTGAAGCCTCATTGTTTTTTCGCTTGGAGTCTCTCTTATGCTAACAATGGTCTAACTTAGCTATATCAAAACTAAACTACTGATGTTCTATTGTATGATGTTGTATTCATAACTTTAAATTTAATAATTCATTTTATTAGCCCACCATATGACCCCTTAGGTGTCATTAGAGGTCATATTGTTTCCTAAGAGGTCATATGGTGTCATGTGACCCCTTAGGACACCATACGACTGATAACAACGCCCTATGGTGTCCTAAGGGGTCATAGGATGCCATATGCACCCTCGGGACACGAATGACCCATAACAACACCATATGGTGTTCTAAAGGGTCATATGGTGTTTTATGACCCCTTAGGACACTATTTGGTGTTGTTATAGGTCCTATGGTGTGCTAAGGGATAATATAGTGCCATATGACCCCTTAGATGTTGTTAGGGGTCATATTGTTTCCTGGATTCAATCTCTCTCTCTCTCCCCTTCTACCTTCCTCCATACCCCATCCCTCTCTCTCCCTCTCCCCTTCTCCCTTCCTCCATACCCCATCCCTCTTTCTCTTCTTCTCCCTCCCCCCTCCTCTCTCTCTCTCTCTCTCTCTCTCTCTCTCTCTCTCTCTCTCTCTCTCTCTCTCTCTCTCTCTCTCTCTCTCTCTCTCTCTCTCTCTCCCCTTCTTCCTTCCTCCATACCCCATCCCTCTTTCTCTTCTTCTCTCCCTCCCTCTTTCTCTTCTTCTGTAATTCCTATAGTCACAATTGAGATCAGTCCTATAACCTTGCAAATTTAATAGCATCATATGTTTTAGAACTTAGGCAGTACTCTTAGGGTTAGGTAAAGCTTTTACACTTCCTTTTTAGTGAAGCCTCATTGTTTGTTTGCTTGGAGTCTCCCTCATGCTGACAATGGTCTAACTTGTCTATATCAAAAGTAAACTACTGATGTCCTATTGTATGATGTTCTATTCATAACTTTAAATTTAACATATCATTTTATTAGCCCACCATATGACCCCTTAGGTGTCATTAGAGGTCGTATTATTTCGTAAGAGGTCATATGGTGTCCTGTGACTGCTTAGGACACCATATGACCCCTCGAGACACCAATGAACCATAACAACACCATATGGTGTTCTGAAGGGTCATATGGTGTTCTATGACCCCTTAGGACACTATTTGGTGTTGTTATAGGTCCCTCCCTTCTTCTCTCCCTCCCTCCCCCCTCTTCTCTCCCTCTATCCCTCTATCTACCTTCCCTCCCCCCTCTCTCTCTCCCTCTCTCTCTCCCTCTCTCT
The DNA here is from genome assembly GCF_030272615.1 of Cryptomeria japonica. Lineage (NCBI taxonomy): Eukaryota > Viridiplantae > Streptophyta > Pinopsida > Cupressales > Cupressaceae > Cryptomeria > Cryptomeria japonica. The sequence continues at coordinate 588,739,438 of NC_081412.1, read as the reverse complement.
CCTTCTCCCTCCTTCCCTCTCTCTCTCTTCCTCTCCCTTCTCCCCTCCTTTCTCTCTCCCTCTCCCTCCTTCCCTCTCTCTCTCTCTCTTCCTCTCCCTCCTCCCCTCCTTTCTCTCTCCCTCTCCATCCTTTCCTCTCTCTCTCTTCATCTCTCTCCCTCCCCCCTCTCCTCTCCCTCCCCCCTCCTTCTTCTCTCCCTCTCTCCCTCCTTCCCTTCCACCCCCCTCCTCTCTCCCTCTCCCTTACTCTCCCCCCTCTTCCTCTCTCTCTCTCCCTCCCTCCCTCCCTTTTCATTCACATTTTTTCTACTACCAATAGCGCGTATGGGGTACTGAACCTATTAGTTCACTGCCCTACCATAAATTTTTTAAGGCGTAGGAGCATGTACGCGGTACTTATTACTTGTAAGCGTGTACAAGGTACTGATCCTATTATTCGCTACCCTGAGATAACATTTTTTAGGCTTAGGAGCGTGTACGTGCTACTTATTGTAAAGCAGAAAATTGAACCCTAGGTGTTCCCCCACTCCAAGGAGAGAGAAAGGAGGTCACTAGGATTGACGGTTTTCACTTAGGAGAGACTTTACATTCAAAAGAGGGGTTGAAACTCACAAGATCCAATCCCACACAATGCAAGATTGAATTCTAAATGATTTTCAAGGGTTGAGACAGGAAGGATACCCTCTTTTGTAAAGAATGTAGATAGAAGGATTGAACTAGGAGTGTATGTGAAAGTAAGAAAGATTCACTTGTAGACAGAGATAGAGTCATGGGATGAAGCTCCGGACCTGAAATTAGCAGTAAAATGTCAAGACGATGCTGTCCTACGAATTTGAGTGAAAGTTGATAGGACGATGGCGCCCGGAGTGCACACGGTCCTTCAAAAAATCCGCGAAACAAAGGGGGATCTGTTTGTCTCTGCATAAGGATTCCAAATCTTCAATTACAACTGCGTACCTACAACCTACACACAGAAAAGAGAGGATGATTGGGGGGTTAGAGATTAGGGGTTTGCCTTCAGGTCAAACCCCAATTTTGGAATTAACCAAGAAATGAGAATGCTTTAAATGTAAATGTTTGTAATGTAATCAAGTACTGATACCTTGTTGTAAGAATGTTTGTATTCTTACATGCGAAGGTGTAATGATGTTGTATGTTGTATGTTGTAGATTGTAAGTGATCTCCTCTTCAATGGTTGAATCCTTGTCTTGAATGCAACACCTAGCCTTGAATGGAGACCTAGAATGCTCAATTGCTTGAAGGAATGCTTGAATGCTTGAATGTTTGAATGTTTGCCTATCGCTTCCGCCTCTTGCGCACATATGTTTTTTTCTCTTTTTCCCCAAATGGGAGGGGAAATGTAGTTTATATACTTGTCAATTAGGGTTAGGAGACCGATTTTTCCAACCTTAGGCTGACCTAGGAACATTATTTTCCAAATTGCAAACTTGAAGACCCGATGCCCAACAAGAGACCGGGCCCAAAATAGGGCCAGGGACCAGGGCGCTGGGCACCATGGTCCCACCTCCCGGGATAGCAAGGTGCAAGGAGGTTCAGGCCAAGGTGCAGAAAGATGCAGTTTTTGATGTTGTAAATAGGTTTCGGGGTCTCCATTCAGGTTCAACGTTGCACCGCCATCGTGAAGACCCAAATGCAGTCAAAATTGCAATGTGTCACAATTTTACAACGCTACATTTAGCCCCCACTTTAGCGGGAGTATAAGCATACACCCATACTTCCGGTAAAGTACAAGGAAACAACATTGAAGGAATTTCACCACGTCAAGGACGCAAGATACACCAAGCCCCCAGTGGACTAAGGATCTTACGACTTCGATTGACAAAGTAAAAGGGAAGATCATGAGGGAGAACCATGACTGTTAGTAGTACAGTTCCCTCACTATGAGTCATGCAAGAATAATACCAAAAATTTTCAAGGCAAAGCTAAGTTCGCCAAGAAATTTTTAAGAATCTTGAAGAGATATGGACGGAGTGTATGCCCCCTACGTTAAAGCGATCGCACATGCCTCATCGGGGGTGATTGCTTTAAGGTAGTGATACACATAAGAAATGAGAAGGGAAAGGAGCACGTTATCACAAAGATTTAGCCTCCAAGTGTGAGATAAACCCAAGGATAATAGACACAAAACACAAATCATGAGGTGACTTCACTTTCCTTGGGGTCAGTATGTTATATGATAATTCATGTATATCATATGTATGTATGCATAATTGTTCTTCATTCCCCAATCAAGGAAGGTCACCTAGAAGAAGGGAACACGTGTCTTTTGAGTCAACATGAGAGAGACCAAAAGAGATCTCAATGCTTTGCATCATCCTCAAGTAGACAACATTAAGGACAACAAATAGAAGAATGAGAATAACACATAGAAGAAGTAACAAAAGAGATCAAGAGAGGAGGAGAGAGTCTGCTATGCTAATGAACTAGTCTAGCACGTCATCCACCCCCCAATCTTGCTGATCAATATTTCAGGAAGGCAGGAAACACGCTAGAGGAGGAACATCCAACACAGTAGATGGAGCTATTACAAGATCCAAACAAGGGCTATGTTCATGTTCCAAGCCACGTTGTTCTTGTCTAGGAGCTAGGATAAGTGCTTTAGAAAATTCATTAGATAAATGGTTATCAATATCAACATATTCATATTCACTATCAGAAGCAAGAGAAGTAACATTTTCATCATGAATAACATTTTCATCTATATCATCATCAAGATTTATAAAAATAGGATCTTTAACTCGCATAGGATCAAAACCATCATGCATCTTATGTTTAGGAGATTTTGGCTCGATTTTCGGCTGAGGAGAAAATGGAATAATACTAGCTGAAGGTGTTTTGGGGGATTGCAAAGTTTGAGAAGTAGTTGCATGAGCTCTAAGATGATGCTTTCATCAGCGTTCATGCGCAGAACGATTTCATCTAGTCTTAGTAGGAAGTTGAGAAGATTGAGGAGGAGGAATGTTCTCATCCTTATCACTTGGGTGTTTAGGCTATGGTCTCTTAGGTTGGACAATAGGAGAAGAGGAAGGTCTCTTCTCTCTATAAGAGGAAGGAGGAGGAACTGCTCCATATAAAGGAGGAATATTTGGTTTAGGAAGTAGACTAATTCCATCATGACGAGGAGGTATAGGTCTACTTTTAGAAAGTTTATTAGACATAGACATAGTCACATCCATAGGAATGGGTTGGGAATCTTCTTGAGGAAAGACATTAGTTTTATCTTTCAAAGGAAGAACTTCCTTCTCAAGAACGATAGGAATATCAAGTTTGGGTGTTCAAGGTTCACTTAGAGATAGGATCATATCTTTTTTCCACTTTTGATAAGATTTGAAAAGATGATCACTTCGTGGTGGAAGAGATTGGAATTGGTTAGGCCAAAAATAATCAATAGGAATGCTAGAAGTTCTTTTAGCTGGTTTAAAGAGAATATGATTGACAGTAACAACTTCACCATTATGGGTAAATTTCAAACACTTGTGAATAGGAGAAGCAATAGCTTTCATGGAAGATAGCCAAGGATAGCCTAGCTTCACACGAAATTGTTCGGATGATGGAATAATAGCAAAGCTCACATCAAGGGATTTGTTATGGACCTCAATAGGTAATGTAATAGAACCAATTGCAGCAGAAGAAAATGCATCAAATAATTTCACAACCACATTTGTTTTGTCATTGATCACTTGATTCAATTGCAAAGTAAAAAGAAATTCTTCAGTAATGACATTAACCATGCAAGAAGGATCAATAAGCACTGCACGGCAAGGTGTATTCTTCACTTTTGCAACTATATATAAAGGACCATCAAGTGCCCTGATAGTTTCACTGGAATCAAATGTGATGGAAGGTTCTTTAGGGATTTTTTGCTGCTCTACAAAGTTAATCACATTCGGAGTCATAGACACAAGACCATCAGGTGAGAAAGAGGAATCATTAGTCTCAATCACATTAGAGGTATGCGAAGGTAATGGATCAGTAAAAATCTTAAGATTTTGGTTAGGAAGAGCTACAGATGTGTTGCCTTTATCATTCACACCTGAAATAGAGATAGTATTATTATCAATCAAATCTTGAATTTTACCCTTTAAAGCAAAACATTTTTCAGTATCATGCCCAGGTTGATGATGAAATTGACAAAAAGATTTGTTATCAAAATAGGGTGAATTAATCTTTGCAGGATCTATTTGCTTTATAGGAGGGAGAGTAAGCACATTTTGTTCCAATAACTTATTCATAATACTATGCAATGATTCATTCAAAGGAGTAAACTCTCTTTCTTTCTTGAAAAACTTAGAAATAGGAGGCACACCTGATGCTGCATTCACATTGTTGTTGATGATGTTTTCATTGAACTTAACAAACCCTCTATTCGGTTTAAACTTCCCAAATGGTTGTTGACTATTATCACCCTTATCACTCAGAGCCATAGGATTTGCTTGTTCCATTTGACTCACAGTCAGTTGATAATTGTGAAGAGTTGCGCACAATTGTTGGAAAGAAGTAAACTCAGAAAACAAAAGTTTTTCTCTAATATCTTTTTGTAAATTAGAAATAAAGATTCTTTGAATATCATTGTCAGGTACTGGAAAAGAAATTTGAGTACACAAATGCTTATATCTACCAATGAAATCAGTCACTTTTTCTTTAACACCTTGTTTACAATGCACTAAATCAATCAAAGTAACTTTAGGACTTGTATTGTTTTGAAATTGTTGAATAAAAGCATTTGCAAGTTGTTGGAAAGAAGTAATAGAATAGGAAGGCAACAAGCAATACCATTGTAGAGCCTTATCTCTTAATGTTCTAGTAAATAGTTTTGCAAGCAACCTTTGGTCATGAGCAAAATCAGTACATATTGTTTGAAAGGTCTTAACATGTGTTAGAGGATCACCTTTACCATTATAAAGCTCCAATTGTGGGATTTCAACATGCTTAGGGGGGATAGCTCGAACAATGTCAAGAGAAAGTGGGCTCGTGACATCAAATGTGAGCACATTAAACTTAGATTGATTCATAGAGGCAATTTGTTGTTGTAAAGAAGAGATAGTTTGTGCAAGATTGTTAATGGTCGCTTCAGTCGAAGAGTTCATATTAGACATGTTAGATTGTGATGGAGGTATTATGTTATTGAAAGAAGGTATTGATTGAGTGTAAGGTGGTGGGACACTATGATAGTTAGTCATAGGAGATGATTGGAAAGAAGGAACACTACAAGGAGGAATGGAATGGTTAAATGAATTTCCCCCTTGCATCATGTTCATTTGTGGAGATGTAATAGGGACACTCATTGAAGGAATGAATGAAGAAGTCAGATTGAATGAAGGAATGATTGAAGAAGAAGGATTGCCCCCATGACTGGTGATCATAGATGGAATGTTTTGTATTGAAGTAGTCATTATGTTTGATGTAAAAGTAGGTATACTAGCAATAGAAGTTGTCAAAGGAATAGAATGATTGACTCGAGTAGGAGGTTGTGTATAACCTAAAGTTTCGGCACAACTCTTCATAGGCATCACATTCGAATCCACGATGTGTGCAATACTACGCAAAATATCAATTCCATTCTTATCACTTTGAACCATACATTTTAGACCCTCAATTAATGAAAGAGCTTGACTATCGGGGTATTCTTGAGACATCCATTTCTGAAAATCATCAAATTGGTTATCCAATTTCGAAAGTTGTTCTACAGAAACCTCATGGAGAGCTTCTTCATCATTAAGAGGATTAGAGGAATTACCCATGTCCTCATTAAAAAGGCCATTCAAATTAGGTCCCATCTCCTCAGTAATTAAACCTTGGAAAGACTTAATTCTAAGGCTTCGTCTAATGGGAATAGTGTAAGTAGGGCTTATTGTTGTAAAACTCATGCACTAGAGAGAGAGAGAAGATTTTGAATTTTGAAAATAAAGTTGGCAAAATTGAACAATGAGATAATGATTATCCAATTTGAACTTTGTGAAAGAAGAGGGAAATACAACTTCCAAGAAAGGTAGGCACAATTGAAAATTAGGGCCAAGGGAGGGTAGATCTCAATTTTAATTGTTATCTTGAATTTTGAATTTATTTTCGAATTTAGAGGTAGCAAATTTCAATAAAATCAGCCAATCTCCTAGATTTAAGCTGTTAAATGCAATCATGACAATCTCTCGAAATTTTAGAAAAAATGTCAGGGACCGTGGCGAACGGTGTGCACACGGTCCTCGCAACTTTTTTTGAAATTTTCAGGGATGAAAGTTATGATGATTTTAAAGCTAATCTAAAAAAATTAAGTGATTTTACGATCTATAGATAGGCCAAATTAAAGTTGCAATCTCAAAATTGAATCCTACCAAGATTGTTGAAAAATGCAAAATTTGAATTTTGAAAAAGAGAGGGAAACTGAAATTTTGAACTTTATGATTTTAGAGGGAATACTAAAAGCAATGCAAGCTTTAAAATTTAAAAGTTGACTCAATTTCATGCAAAATTGAATTTTGAATGCGGAAATCAAAGTTGTTGCAATTAAACACTTAGTTTCAAAAGTCACAAACTGCAAAAATTTGAATAAAGCACTAAAACTTTGAATGAATGCCAACACACTTTTTAGATTTAAGAAAGTAAGAAACACAATTTTGACACAAAATTTCAATTTCAACAATTTTTAAATGATCAAAAGCCTTAATCCAAGCAATCACTAGACCAACTTTAACTTTAATTTTGAAAGTGTTAGAATTGATGAAATCAGCCAAGATTCTGGATTCTAGCAAAAAAATACAATAAGATCTAGCTCCTAAAATTTCAGAAAAAATGTTGGGGACAATGGCGCTCGGGGTGCACACGGTCCTCGCAACTTTTTTCAAAATTTTCAGGGATGAAAGATATTGTGATTTTGTTGCAGAATCCAAAGTTACAGCCGATTTGGAGGTGTTTTGATCAGTGAAATCATTGGTCAAAGGTTGAATCAAGAGGGTTCTAAAAATTAGGGTTTTGACACTTAACCACTTAATTTTCAGAATTAAAACACAAATATGAATTGACAATTTGCAATAGAAGGGTAGATCTAAAACAAGCATTAACAATTAAACATTTCACAAGCTCAATTACTAGAAAGAAAATTTAGGGTTTTTATGCAATTAACCTCTAAAATTTGCAAAAGATCAAACATGGAAATGTAATTAAGGAAGCAAATTTTTTTTTCAGATCTAACCATGAATAATCAGAATTAGGATGTTTCACATCGGGTTCACCAAAATGTAAAGCGGAAAATCAAACCCTAGGTGTTCCCCCACTCCAAGGAGAGAGAAAGGAGGTCACTAGGATTGACGGTTTTCACTTAGGAGAGACTTTACATTCAAAAGAGGGGTTGAAACTCACAAGATCCAATCCCACACAATGCAAGATTGAATTCTAAATGAGTTTCAAGGGTTGAGACAGCAAGGATACCCTCTTTTGTAAAGAATGTAGATAGAAGGATTGAATTAGGAGTGTATGTGAAAGTAAGAAAGATTCGCTTGTAGACAGAGATAGAGACACGGGATGAAGCTGCGGACCTGAAATAAGCAGTAAAATGTCGAGACGATGCTGTCTTGCAAATTTGAGCAAAAGTTGACAGGACGATGGCGCCCGGAGTGCACACGGTCCTCCGAAAAATCCGCGAAAGAAAGGGGGATCTGTTCGTCTCTGCACAAGGATTCCAGATCTTCAATTACAACTGCGTACCTGCAACCTACACACAGAAAAGAGAGGATGATTAGGGGGTTAGGGATTAGGGGTTTGCCTTCAGGTCAAACCCCAGTTTTGGAATTAACCAAGAAATGAGAATGTTGTAAATGTAAATGTTTGTAATGTAATCAAGTACTGATACCTTGTTGTAAGAATGTTTGTATTCTTACATGTGAAGGTGTAATGATGTTGTATGTTGTATGTTGTAGGTTGTAAGTGATCTCCTCTTCAATGGTTGAATCCTTGTCTTGAATGCAACACCTAGCCTTGAATGGAGACCTAGAATGCTCAATTGCTTGAAGGAATGCTTGAATGCTTGAATGTTTGAATGTTTGCCTATCGCTTCCGCCTCTTGCGCACATATGTTTTTTTCTCTTTTTCCCCAAATGGGAGGGGAAATGTAGTTTATATACTTGTCAATTAGGGTTAGGAGACTGATTTTTCCAACCTTAGGCCGACCTAGGAACATTATTTTCCAAATTGCAAACTTGAAGACCCAATGCCCAACAAGAGACTGGACCCAAAATAGGGCCAGGGACCAAGGTGCTGGGCACCATGGTCCCACCTCCCGGGATAGCAGGGTGCAAGGAGGTTCAGGCCAAGGTGCAAAAAGATGCAGTTTTTGATGTCGTAAATAGGTTTCGGGGTCTCCATTCAGGTTCAACGTTGCGCCACCATCGTGAAGACCCAAATGCAGTCGAAATTGCAAGTGTCACAATTTTACGATTCTACACTTATTAGTACATAATGGGAAAAAAATACCGTTGGGCTTGCCAACATTTTATGGACAAACAATGCATATGCAGTACATAGACATAGTTTTAGTTGCCCAAGAGCCTCAACAGCCTCAAAAGAAGTTTTTGAGGTCATTGAAGGCCCCACTGGAACTATGTCTGCACTTATATCACTATTTTATACATAGAAGTAAGTGATTTTTTTGTTTTTGCATGATTCCAAATAATTGAATTGTTGTTCTTATTAGTTTTGTCAATAGTATTGTGATTGTTTAATAGTTTGATTCCAAAAAATAGTGATAAGATGCATATTTATGGTTATTTGTTTGTTTATGAACTTTTGTTTACATATATATTTAATATGATTCTATTTAGGACAACCAATATCAACCATGGGAAAACACAAGCGAGGAACGATGAAACAACGAGAGGTTGAAAAGGAAAGACAAAGGTAGCGTATGAAGAAATTACGTGACATAAGAACAATGGGAGAAGAAGGTATGTCATCCTCAACATCTCAATTCAATTTACCAAATGAACATAATGCACCTAATGCAATTGAAGAAGAGACATTTGATTTACTGTATGAACCTAATGCAATTGAAGAAGATACCACATTGAATAATCAATTAAATGATGAACATACACCTTCTCTATTTGATGAATTGAATGTGCATAATGCACCAATGTTAACACCTCCTAGAATCATTCGTAGGAAACCAAAGTATCTAATTGACATTGATGAGAATATATTGAAGCCACTGCTCAATAAAATGAATGAATGAGCTTGTAGGAGAATGGTTAAAAGAATATGGAAAACTTATTTTTAAAACTTAAATCAAACTGCAAGATGTCAATTAATTGTTCAAATGATTAAAAATTTGAATTTTAGAGAGACAATGAAAATTCTAAGCCTAAGATCATCTGAAAGTAACAATGAAAGAACTATTGTGAGAAATCTATTTAATCCATATCAAGCTATTGGTTCAAAATCACGTACTAAAGATTCTAATGCTACTCGACGTGTCATTACATCAACCATAATGAGAAAGAAAATTAAAAAAGATCATTTGATAAGCAAAACAAGTAAGTCATTAAACGTTAGTAGAACAACATTAAGTAAAGCATTAAAGAGGCAGGAAAAAATAGAGGAACCTAACAATAATTCTCTTTGGGCATTCTTGAGTAGACTACCACACAAAGACAAGGTTGTTGTTGATGCACTATGAACATTAATTGAATTTTTTTGGCATGACAATACAAGTGTTTCACCCAACCAAAGAGATGTTGTTAGAAGGCAAATTGGGTCTAAAAATCATGAGCCACATGCCAAACACTATTTGGATATGAATCAAACTAAATTTTATGAAAGGTTCCTTCAAAATTTTCCTCAAATAAGAATTTCTCAAAGATTTTTTGAAATGGCAAAACCTTTTTATATTAAGATTAATCATGTATGCACCACATGTTGTTGTAGGATGCATATTGAATTTTCCATGCACTATGATATTTTTCATCATATTTTTTCTACTTTGCACACTAACAATGTTTTGCAGGAATGCAATATACAAGCACCTCCTAAGTCGATAAGAGAATTTATTTCAAGTGTCCTATGTAATAGACATGATGGTTGTATTTATTATAAGATGCCTTGTTTGGAAGGTTCTTGTGCTATATGTGGTGGTTTGCAATGTTTACCAAGATACGTACATTTGGAGAGCACACATGTAATTGGTAAGAAACTAGTTTCTTTCGGAAAATACAAGACATACACATATGGAGTTAAAGATGAAAAAGATTTAAAGAGATGTGAGCTAGTGAAAAATGATATGTGTAGCTAAATTTATGAAAATATTTCAAGAGAAACTAGTTTATGAGTACATAATGCATACACATAGAGCTCGATGGTTAGATGAGAAATTCAAGTTATGTAAGGACACATTTCCTCCTGGCACCATTGTCTCTATCATTGCTTTTGCCGAAAATTATACACTACAACCTAAAAATAAAGTGCAATCTATGTATTATCACTCTACACAAGTTTCTATTTTTGTACACATAGCATTCATGCATGCAGATGATAGCACAAAGGAGGATAGAAAGGTTGTAAGAGAGTATCACTTCTACATAAGTGATGATTGTACTCATTCATTGGAGTTTTTACAAGGATGGTTTAAATTTTTTTATGATAGTTTAAGGGAAAGCAACATACGATACAACTAACACTTAATATTGTCAGATAATTGCACGCGCACAATTCAAGAATGCAAGGATGTTTTATTGGTTGACAAGGATGCATATGACAAGCGGTGTACAACATTTTTGGAATTTTATTGAGGCTAGACATGGTAAGGGAGAGCACAATGGTGCAGGGGCATGTGTGAAAAGAGCCCTAGCTAGAGAAGAATTAAAGTACGAAGGTGGTGCTCAGTTGATAGATGCAGAAACAATTGTGCGATAGTGTAAGTCTACAATGGGTCCAAGTAGTCCAAGTAATCCAGGTACATCAATGGTTCATAGATATTTTTGGTTGAACACTAAATCTAACATTGAAAACTATCTAGATTGTTGTACAGTTGCAGGATCGAGTGACATGCACTCATTGATGAGTTCAAATTCAAGTTCACTGGTAATTTATACAAGATAGATGGTATGTTTTTTCTCTTCATGCATGTATTGTTTGTGGGAAGAATGTATCACAAGAGTGGGTTGACAAATGGTCTTGCAGACCGTTGGTTCTCATTGATTCATATCAAATTCCCAAAGCACTACAATTGAGCCAGATGGAGACATCAATGGATTTTGACCATGTATCTGACCTAGTGGATTCAGGTGATTTATTGAATTAATTTGGAGACATCAATGGATTTTGACCATGTATCTGACCTAGTGGATTCAGGTGATTTATTGAATTAATTTTTTTGCAAGAATTATTTTGGTTCATTTTGTTGTACATCATACTTTATTTTTGGTATTAATTAACACTTTATAAAATGCAAGTCATGTGTATGTAGTTTTTGCAGAAGAGAACAATGAAGAAGGAACATATTACTATTTGTGTCAATGTGTTGAGCCAAAAAGAAAATTGACAACCACAATCATTGACAGAGAGGGTATTGAGTACCCAATAGGGTCTGTTGTCATGATAGGAACATGGCTTCAGAGATACCCTATCAAGAATTCTGATGTTTGGTTGTTTGAGGACTTTGAAACACACAGACATATTCTTCATTTCTCTACCCTTGTTATTGCAACAAATATTCATTTGATGAAGTATCGTGGTAGACCTCATAACAAGATTTTATGGAAAGTTTGTGAATCTGACCACAAGGCAATACTTGACACAATACAGGTTAGAGATGATCCTGAAGGCTCACTTGATTGATTCTATAGTTTGTTATTGTAGGTTTTTTTATTTTCCTTATGTTAGGGGGTATTTATTTTTCCTACACATATATTATTAAGCTTGCTTAGGTTATTAGGTGTGGTTAATATGAGGACACATGGCGGAATACATTAGCTACATGTGTAACTCTCCACCTCACATGGGTAGTTGAGTTACACACCCTCTTTTGGCTTGTTGTGCCACCTCTCATAACCACTATTTTGTCATTTCCTAAGTGGGTTATGGGGTAGTTGGGTTTCTCACCCTCTTTTGGCTTTATGTGCCACCTCTTATAACTCCTTTTTTGTTTTCATGTAAGGAGGTTATGCCACATGTTTTGGCATTTACCAAGTAGGTAAAAACCTCCCACCTTTTATGGGGTAGTAGGTAAAACCTCCCACTTTTTATGGAGGTGGGAGTTAATGCACCTCTTGGTTGTATATGCTATTATTTTTCTATATAATAAGCAATATACTCTCACCTTCACAAGTTAAGTGATAGCTCAGTGAGAGTCTTCTCTAAATTCTCTTCTTTATCTCTATTTTTCTCTCATATCAGATTTATCTTCATTCAGCTATTTTGATCTTCGATCATCCGTTGCTTGGAGTTGCATGTGATCTATGACCGACATCAGATCCTGGCTCAATTCTTGCTTCTCACAGAATTTAACATAGTTCAGAGTAGAATGATTTTGAGAATTTTGTATAAATTATCGATGAATTGTTCTATATTCATTTTTGGTATATATAAATGCCCATGAGCTGATTTTTACATGTTTAGGGGCATAGTTTTATATATTTAAATGGAAATGAGATGCTTTGTACATATGTACATGCCAAATTTTTTATATTAAAATGGCGATGAGCTGAATTGCACATATTGTAATGCCAAATTTTGTATAAAATCCCATGAGATGATTTGTATATTAAAATGGCGATGAGCTGAATCGCACATATTGTAATGCCAAATTTTGTATAAAATCCCATGAGATGATTTTTAAGACATTTTTTTGTATAATCAAATAGCCAAGAGCTAATTTGACCATATTTAGAGGCAAATTTTTGAATAATATGTGACAACGTTTTGTGACTATTTTGTGTGTCAATGTTTTGTGACTATGTTTTGAGTATATGTGATGTGTCCCTAGTCAATCATGAGCATTCTTGATTCTTGTATAATCATGGAGAATTATTTGAGTCATTATCAGGTCATAGGGATCATAGATTGAGACTAGATACAATTTGAGAAAAAATTATCATTGTTGTCAAAAAAATTGTCAAAAAAGTTGTCAAGCAACTTCTCCATTGCGTCGATAGGGTATGACTCTCGACATTCTGGCACTTTGGGATGTATGATAGGGGCATACCAAGCATAAAAATTCCCACACAGATGCACTCATGATGTCGGTTTGTGCACATGACGAACCAAATCAATTCTACCCAATCCTGCAACTTTGCATTGCATGCAACTGATGGCTTTTGTAGCAGGTAAAAAAATGCTACCAATTGAAAATGGCTTTGAGTCGTCAAAAACTGAGATAGGAAATTGTAGAGGAGCCTCATGCAACCCAATAGGTTCAAATGGATCGACCATATGTGTTCTGGATTTGAAGAAACAATCCGTCAAATTTTGAAATGTTTTTGGACTTAGGGCACTTGAGAGATCGTCCGAGTACAGTATGACTCTCGACATTTTGATTCTTTGGGATGCACAAGAGGAGAATGCATAGCATAAAATTGCCCAACTGGATGCGCTCGTGATGTCAAATTATGCACATGACAAACTGAACCAATTGTAGCCAATCCTGCAACTTTGCATTGCATGCAACTGACGGTTTTTGCAGCAGGCAAAAAAAATTCTACCAATTGAAAATGGCTCTAAGTTGTCTAAAACTAAGATAGGCCATTATAGAGGATCCTCACATGACCCCACAAGTTCAAATGGATCAACCATATGTGTCCTGGATTTGAAGAAACAATCCATCAATTTTTGACAATTTTTTGGACTCATGACACTTGAGAGATCGCCTCGGTACGGTATGACTCTCGACCATATGGAACTTTTGGATGCACGAGAGAGGCATTTATAGCATAAAACTTCCCACATGGACATGCTCATGATGTTGATTTGTGCACACGAAAAACCAAATCAATTCTAGCCAATTTTGCAACTTTGCATTGCATGCAACTGACGGTTTTTGTAGCAAGCGAAAAAATGCTACCAATTGAAAATGGCTCCAAGTCATCAAAAACTGAGATAGGACATTGTAGAGGAGCCTCACATGACCCCACGGGTTCAAACAGATTGACCATATGTGTCCTGGATTGGAAGAAACAGTCCGTCAAATTTTGACAATTTTTTGGACTCATGTCACTTGAGAGATCGCCCCGGTAAGGTATGACTCTCTATATTCTGGCACTTTGGGATGCATGAATAGGGCATGGCTAGTGTAATCCTACCCACCTAGATGCTCTCGTGATGTCAGGTTGTGCACATGATGAACCGAATCAATTCTAGCCAATCTTGCAACTTTGCATTGCATGCAACTAACGGTTTTTGCAGCAGGCGAAAAAATGCTACCAATTAAAAATGGCTCCGAGTCGTCAAAAACCAAGATAGGAAATTGTAGAGGATCCTCATGCAACCCCACGTGTTAAAATGGATTGACCATATGTGTTCTAGATTTGAAGAAATAGTCCATCAAATTTTGACAATTTTTTGGACTCAGGGCACTTGAGAGATCGCACCGGTATGGTATGACTCTCGACATTCTGGGGCTTTGGGATGCATGAGAGGGGCATGCCTAGTGTAAATGTGCCCACCCAAACATGCTCGTGATGTTGGTTTGTGCACATGATGAATCGAATCAATTCTAGCCAATCTTGCAACTTTGCATTGCATGTAACTGACAGTTTTTGCAGCAAGCAAAAAAATCCTACCAATTGAAAATGGCTCCAAGTCATCAAAAACTGAGATAAGCCATTGTAGAGGAGCCTCATGTGACCCCACAAGTTCAAATGGATTGACCATATGTGTCCTGGATTTGAAGAAACAGTCTATCAAATTTTGACAATTTTTTGGACTCAGGGCACTTGAGAGATTGCGTCGGTATGGTATGACTCTCGATGTTTCAGTGCTTTGGGATGCATGATAGGGGCATGCCTAGCATAAACCTACCCACTCAGACATGCTCACGATGTCTGTTTGTGCACACGACTAACAAAATTTGACCATTGCGAGCGTGAGGGTGCTCTTGCACCAAACACATATTGTTGTTTATATTCATATTGTCGATTTTTGTTGTTTATATTCATATTGTTGATTACATATACAAATATTCATTTAAATTTATAAAAGGGCAGCCACTAAATAAAGCGAATACACAATAATTAACTGAATACAAGGAGTTTTGTAGGGTTAATTCAACATTTTAGAAATTTTATCAAATCATATTCCACGATTGCAATGTTTTATATCATATATTTTTGTTGTTTATATTCATATTGTTGATTACATAGGCAAATGATCAATTAAATTTATAAAAGGACAACCACAAAATGCAACGAATACAAAATAATGAACTCAGTGCACATCTATTCGATCAAATATCAACATTTATATATTAAAAAAAGGCATGTATGCTAAGTCAATACAAGTATTACAAAAATGTGGCACATGCCATGTCCAAATCGATATACAATAAAAATGTAGAATGTATCTACATGTATTGGTCATTCTATGACCAAAACTAACACTATATGATCCTAAACTTGTGGTGGATCATCAAAATCAAGCCTCTTCAATGCAGTACATGGCTCTGTAGATGGCTACAAAACCACAATTCAAAAGCCAAGTTAGAATTATTTTGTAGAAAATAGTTCACAATTAACAACATAACTATGCATTTAACTATAATTTCTTTGCAATTGAAATGTAGATTACCTCATCAACTAATCTAGGAGCTAATGTCTTTGCTCTCCTCTCCTTGTCTCTCTTAGGAGTTTTCTTGAAGACGTACTTAAATGGATCCACATTATGGTCGTACTGTGAAGGGGTCTATTGTAGATTAAATGTACAATTAATATAATGTACTAACATAAATATATCAAAAACACTTAAAAACTATAATATAGAGAACAATGATGTACCTGTGCTTGAGATGCTTCTCCAATGGAGTGAGGATGGCTCACCATCGATGGAGAAACTGTCGCTATTACCTATACAAAAAATGTTTAAAGATTAAATATAATTAATATAATGATAAGTATTGTAGGTTAAAAATAATTAATGTAATATATCAAACAAAAGTGTATCAAATCCTAAGATGCTTCTCCAGTGCATGGAGGAGGGGTCGCCATTGATGAAGCAGCTATGGATATTTCTTGTATGAAAAAATTATAAAATTATAATTTATCACAAGTTCACATGTACACGTGCATATAATCATTAAATCAAGAAAATAAAGTAGAGATATACATACCTCCACCCTCTCTCGATCCATAAGCAAATCAGGTGCATTCAACAAATCCACATATCTCAATGGTCGATGTACATGTAAAATAGACAAAAAACACAAATCAATCTACAAACCCCAACTAAGACTTGATAAATCAACATTGTCAAACAATTGTACAACTAAAAATGTGTTCAATTACCTTCTTCCATGTTTTGGCATCTTCGATGAATTCTTTTGGTTAGGACGAGGCCTAGACGCAGAGGGGGTACCCTAAAAAATCAAAATTAACATGAGATATTAGTATAGATAATATATTCTTGCATATTCCATCAAAACAATACATAAAAAAGGTTGTACAAAATATGATACTGTATAGCCTTGTAGGCCAAAATCGATCGCTGAGAGCATGATGTCATGAATCTAGGACATTTGATCCCTTGTCAACACCTAAAAACCAAAAATTAGACCAAGCATTAAAGATAGTTAACATATCTTATAATTTTTTTAAATTCAAAGTATACTATTCTATTTTAACATGTTACAAAATTTATACCTCGGGCATCGAAGTTGCAGCTGTAGTAACTGCGAAAGGAGTATGGGATACCGTTGCTGCAATTGAAATGCATATTATTTGTCTTAATTTAAATTGATGTATAAATAAAAATTCATTTATATAATTACAAATTTAAAGTGACTGATAAATAAAATTCTATGAATTCAAATCAACACACCTGTGTCTGTGGCTGATGGGAAAACACCATATCCATCAACTCCTATGTCAGTACCAAATCCTCAGCTATGCATGCCTAACATCTACTCTCAAAAAATCATGCACAAATGAGATGTGGATCCATCTACAGTGGCCTCGTCATCCGTCCCTAAGAATATCCCCGAGCAACTGACACACAGATGCTAAATGGACTCTCTGTTGCCACCTAGAGCAACTAATGGATCATCATCCAATACATGAGGGTGTGCTAACAACGTCCCATGCTGGATGATGGCACCAGTCAATGTTGTGGCCACCTGAAGATTTTGTAGCTCCATCGACTCTTTCAGCTCTATTGGAACAACCTCATGCACCTTGGGTTTGGGTGCTAGGGGGTGATGACTCTCCGAGGCTACTTGCCTATGGGCTCCAAGTCTATCTTGGGCAAAGCTGCCACCTCTACCATCGAACTCTCTCATGTCAAAATAGTTTGGCCGCACATTGAGGACAAACTCACAGTATACTTTTCTCAAAAAATACAATGGTACCTCATAATTATTATAAGGTGGATCATCAAAGACCATCGACCACCTCTCCCAAAAAGGATTCTTCATCTATACATAGGTACAAAAATGTATGGGAAACCTCTTTGCATTAAGAGGTAACGACTCACCAGTTTTAGGATCAACAAAAAGGGCACATATTTGTTGTTTACTAATATTTTTGTTTTTCACTCCCTCGTATGATAACCCATCAACATAATATTGATGACACCTATCCCTAAAGTTTCTCCATTTTGTAATTTCAGTGGAAACCATTGTGAAACCACTAGATAATGTTTCTAGGCTAGTGGTGAGGGATTTATGATTCTCAAGCTTAGATGTTTTCAATTTATTAATCAATCTATTTATTTTAAACATGTTTTGCCCTAACTGATTAATCAATTTCTCTTGTGTTTCAAGTGTATAGTCAAAAGGAGGAACTGGAGGTGTAGCTTGTGGGTTTTCTTCGTGGTTTTTTAGGAGGTGCATTTTGTTGTTCTTGTTGTGGATTATTAAAATCTAGTTTTTGAAACAAAAAATAAAAAAACCTAATCAAAATAAATGAAATTAAATTTAAAACGTAAAACAAATAGAATAAATGGGAAAGAAAGACAAAAATTAAGAAAAACTAACCTTGATCCATAGCGTCTGGAGGAGAAATAAGGCAACCCATTCATGGTTTCATGGAGAAAATGGAGGAAAAAATGTCGTGGTCACAGGAAAATAAGACCCAGTTTTTTTTTTAAAAACTTTTTTTGACAAGTACCGCATACACGGTTCTTTAGGGCTTATGAGTGCGTACGCACACACTTTCCTAAAAATAGCAAATACGTGCTCACTTTCCTAAAATTAGCACGTACGCTCTCACTTTCCTAAAGATAATACGTACGCACTATCTTTTTTAGGCTCGGGAACAACGGGCCTAAGCACGTACGGAGTAATTTCAAATTTTAGAACCACGTACATGCTGCTTGTTTTTTCATGTTTTTTTTGGGTGGTGTCCACTTTTCTGACCACCATCTTTGTGCACATACCCAAGTGTAGACCTTGCTACACCCTCAATCCTAAAGTATACATATGGTTATGAGCAGTTGGCTTGTGGCTACCTTAACTCTCAATTAAGTCATATTATCATTTTTATATTTCTATAAGATATTACAATAAAATAACTTGCAATGCAGTTAAAAGAAGAATTCATAGTGGAAACAATAAAATAAATCTTGTAATCAAATTTCTTGTCTTTTAGATAAAGAATTTTGGTTTCAAATTTTATTTTATTTTGTTTCCTAAGTTTACATTTTGAGATTAATCTTGTTAAAGATTCATTTATAGTTGTTATTATTTGTAGTTTGAAAAAACCTCAAATAATAACTCTACAATAATCAGTACTAGAGCTAATACCAAGTGACTGATTGTTGAGAAACAAAGTTCTAAAAGAGTTTTCATAGTGGAAAAAAACACACTACAAACCAATCATAGAGAACTTGTGTAAAATGACATAGAGAGGATGTGCTCATATGGGTGGAGATGTCATGATTATGGATATGTCATCAGGCTATTGAAACATCACAAAGATATAGGATTCATGTAGAAGATGCTAGTAAGGGTGAAGAAGAACAAGTCATTAAAGGTGGAGATGAAGCCAAACAAGGATAAATTGATCAAGGATAGAAAAATCCATGAGTCATCATGAGAATAGATAACAAACCCTAATTTGATTCACCAAATTATGATAGAATACCAGATCTAAAGTAGCTCACTAACTGGATCTTAGAGAGAGAGAAAATATTTCATTTTGACAAGAAGGTAAAAAATGTCTAAACAAAGTTGAAAGTGCATGTATTTGCATGGTAGGACGATTTACAAATGTATAGAGAAAGGAAAGGAAAATAAAATACAAAGTCATGTGATGGATGATAATGAAGTTGAAGGATAAATTATTACTGCAAGAGATAATTTATTTACATTAAATTCAAAATATTGCATTTAATTTGAAACAAAAAGAGATGAATGTCAAAGAATACACCAAAAACAATTATATGCATAGTGTTCAAGTTGGGCACCTTGAAGATGATGAAGAGTAGATATCCTAATACATCAATGGCTTATGAATGTTAATTCAAGATGAAATCAGTTTGATAAGAATAAGAATAATTATATAAGCTTATCAATATTCATTAAAAGCAGATGAAAAGTTGACCTAAAAAGATAAAACTAACTTTAGAGGTAAAGTAAAATACATATGGGCTAGAGGGTAGTCAAATAGAGGAAGAGGATAATTAGAAGAATAAGGAAAATCAATCTCAACAAAAAATAATTATAATCCCAGTACAAGAGGAATAGAAGGTTTTTCAAGAGAAAGAGAAGATTCTTTCAAGAGGAAGAGGTAGAGTGAAGATCACATGATTATACTAAGATGTGGAGTGGGGATGAATCTGTATAATAGTTCAAACTTTTAACTTACAAAATAATTATTCACAATGATAACACTTCAATCAACCACAAATGCAAGATCTAGCTAGGAACATAGAAATTGTGGGAGAAAACTATAAAGGAATATTTTATTTTCATTAAAAACTTCTTACAATATTTGTAGGCACCAAGCCACATGAGACAAAAATCCCCTTTAGATGATTCATCTAGGCACCAACCCATGAGAGACGCTAATCCCCACAACTTAGCACCAACTCAACAAGAGACACCAATCTCTTTGAAATGAGGCACCAACCTCCACAAATAAAGTGATAAGTGCTTGATCTTCTTCTTGAATCAAATCTAGTCCTCCTCCACATATCTACTAAATAAATGCTTCTTTAAATATACTTATGACCTTCAAAAATATCTTCTCATAGGTCTGCAATAATCCACTTTAAAATCTACATATATTATTTAAAAATATTTTCTCATAGGTTTGCAATAATCCACCTTAAAATCTACTTAAAGATGCCCCTTAGATCTATTTCTAAAGTCTTCTCTAGATCTACTCTAAAATTAAAATAATATTCAATAAATGCTTGTTGAAATAAAATCCATATGGTCTTTTTTTTATACATGCTAAAATGCCCCTTTAGCAAGTGGATGCAACCCTTCATGTTGGTCAACCTAGGTTGCTCTTAAATATTTTTATTTATTTTTATTTATTTTGTCAAGGTGGGCATATTGTTAAATGGAGACTAATCAGACTCGGAGGTTAAATTTTTCCTACTTCTATCAGCGTGGTTTCCCCCCATATTTTTCGATGGGGGTTTGGGGGCAATGCCCCTTGCAAGGTCCAAGGGCAGCACTCCTAGCACACTCCCTATTGCAATATAGGGCAGTGCCCTGCGAAGCCAAAAATATTTTAATTATTTTATAAAGGTCTCAGGTGTTATTTTTCTATTGGCTGACATGTTGTAACCCTAATTTTGTAACTGACACAAATCTTGATAAAAAAGGCTAAGGGTTAGAGTTTTCTATAGAGAATTTTGTAGCATTTTTCAGTGGTATTGAGTTGCAAGGGAATTGTTGGTTGTAATTAGGTTTTGATTTACTGGATAATTGTTGATGTAATTAATTATTCATCTTGGATATTATTACACCTTAGTTAAGTTTACTTAGGTACATGCATATCATAATAGTTTGGGTATGAGACACTTGGGTGTTTGTGCCACATTAGGATAGTGCGTGCAGGAGAATTTCCACCTTTTATGGTGTGATCTTGTTATTACTTTATCATATCCACTTATTGTGGGATGATAAGTCCACCTTCAGTGGGTGATCCACCTCATGTGGAATATTTTATTGTTTCTCCTACCTACCACACCTATTTCCTACCTACCCTTGTTTCTCATTGAGCCACATGTCATGTTTGTGTTCTCACATATCCATATATCCTTGCCTACATAATTAGCCTCATCTACATTATATGTATTGATTGATGATCCAGTTGATCAGTATTTTCATCTTGATAGAATAGAGTTTATTCCTATCAATATTTTGTCTCTCTATTTTTGTACTTTTCATTGAGCTCTTGATCTTGGAAAAATATCACATGGTATCAGAGCCTAAAGGGATTCTTTGACTAGTCTTTTTGGAGACATTTTGGAGGCTTCAATTTTCGGATCTTGGTGTGCTATTTTTGGAGGTGTCCTACAGTGATTTTGATATCACGGTTCAGTTCGAGAGGCCATTTCCATTAATTTTGAGTATAAACTCGGCCATATTTGGTGAAGGAAAATTTTTACCTATTCTGGTAATTTTGTATGGATTTTGTAATAAAAAATAATATAAAAAATATTTTCAGCGAATTTATTTTAAAAATAAAAAAATAAAAAAATTCTCATCTTTCTTCATAGATTTTATTTCTTGACTTCCCCCGGCGGAGCCTCATCTTCACGTCGCATAGTATTATGCACCCAGTCAATGCCCAGTCGGTGCCCCTTCATTCTGCCATGTCATCAAATTAGTCAGCAGGTTGGAGACGTCATCCTGCCACAGCATTTTCGTCCTGTCACTTGTTAGATTCTCATTGACCACGTGTATAGTCTGTACGATACAGACAACCATGCAGGGGGAGGTGAAGTTTTTTTTACGGTCAAACAGGCATCAAATTTAAGCCCATCATTTGTTGACGTCAGCACTGCATCAATAGTATTTTGAAAAAAAATTGGACCCCCTCTCATTCGTATTTTTGGCATTGCAGTTCAACTTCAAATGACTATATCTCTCTCATTTTTGCTCCTTTTTTGGTGCAATTTTTTTTTAAATGGGCTAGAATTTTGTGCTCTTCGCAGAGGTGGAGGAATTTTTTGATTTTGATGGACAGAGTTTTCATAATTTTCATACTTTCATGACTGTACCTGTCTAATCCTAGATTTTGCAACTTTAGAGGCTTCGTTTGGGGTCAAACCTCCTTTTCAGGTGCCATTTTTTTTTAAACTACATAACTTTTTGTCTACTTTCATAATCTGCCATTAGTTTGCAGTGATTTTGAGTAGAAATTGTACTTTTAGTATTTGGTCATTTTTGGCCTATTTGGTACTTGTATTTTGCTTGAATCTCAGTTTAGATCACTTGCAGTATTGTTTGGAGTCTCTTATAGCCTATTCGAGGCAATTGTAAGATTGAAATCAGAAGTCAACCTTGCCTTGTTTTGCAAGTGGCCCATTGTACACACACTAAGTAGAAAGTGCCAAATCATCATTTTTTGGGGGGGCGGTTTCTTGATTGAGTAATTTGGGGATGTGTCTTGTGTGATTGTGCCTCTCTCTATCTTGTATTTTTTTTTCATTTTGGTGCTATGGGTTCTCCTAAATTTCCACTTTTAACTTCTCATAATTATGTTTCATGGAAGATAAAGGCATGGAGTAAACTAATGGAAAAATGGCTCATTCATTATGTAAATGGAACTATTACAACACCGCCTGATCCTAAGGTTTATCCTAGTGCTCAAATTGAATGGCTCACTAAGAATTCTATGGCACTTGGAACATTGAGAAAGTATGTATCAAATGACCTCATTTTCCACATTGATAAGTGTACTACAATTAAAGAGGCTTGGGATATTTATGAGAAATTGTATGGTCAAGTTGATGAGATTAAGGGCTACAAGCTTGATAGTGAACTCACAACATTGGATCCCAAGGATTTTGATACAATCCAATATTATGTCACAAAAGTCAATGAGCTAAGAGAAAAGCTAAAGGATTATAGAATTGACAAAAAGGATGCTCAATTGGTTTATAACTTGTTGGACAAGCTTCCTTCAGAGTATGTAGCCTTTGTATCTAGCTTTCACACCCATAGGTTAGCTCAAGGTTCCTCATACACTTTGCCCTCTTTTGATGCATTCACGAAGATGTTGATTCTTGAGCAATCGAAGTTGACTAAGATGGGGATTCTCAAATCTTGAAAGTCACAAGCATTGGTGGCTAATAAAGGGAATCAAAGAAATCAAGGAAAATGCAAGAACCAAAAGCAACCTAAGCCTAAACAAGATGGGGCACAATCCTCCTCTCCATAACAAGGTGATTCAACATCCTCGCCTAAGAGGAAATCTAAGGACAATCTTTTTTGTGCATATTGCAAGAAGTCAGGACATGATGAACATCATTGTTACAAGAAGGATTTTGATGAGTTGAAGCATCTTCTTAAGAAAAACAAAATCAGTTTGCCTTCTAGAATGTATACATCAACTTCTTCCAAGGATAAGGATAAAGGAAAGGATCACTCTTTTGGGACAGATAAAGGAAAGGATCACTCTTATGGGACAGATAAAGGAAAGGGACAAGCTCTTTGTGCTACTACAACTCATGATTCAGGGAGATGGCTTCTAGATTTAGGGGCTTCTCATCATATGGCATCTTTGCAGTCTATGTTCTCTTCATTTGAGTCTTGCCACATGTTGTAGATTTTGATGGGCAACCATACATACATGGATGTGATTGGGAAAGGATCTATTTCCATTAGGGATAACTCCTTCAATGATGTTTTGTATGTACTCCATTTAAAAAACAATCTTATTTCCATCTATCAAATCACACATGGGGCAACAAGAAAAACTATGGAGTTCACACCTGACTCTATTATCATTAGAGACTTGGAAACTAGAGCTATCATTGTGACCAGGGTGGTTGATCATGAATCTCGATTGTACTCCTTTTCACATTTTGGTCCTATTGATGAGGTTGATTCTTCCTATGTTGATGATTTAGATTTTGAGGAGAGATTTGGGTACTTGAACTTGGGTGTTCTCACATGTGACCCCATTCTTGAGCCTTGCATTTCATCTCCTCCTATTGATATCATATCACCTCTTGCACTTGATAATGTAGCTAGTGCAACAGTTTTGCCTTCTTGTGATTTAGTGCAGTAGGATATTTCATGTCTTCTAGCTTCAGTTCATTGGGATGACTACTTGACAAACATTGTAGGTTTGTTTGTGGAGTCCTACATTGCAGATTTGGGAGACATCATTGATGACATTCATCTTCTCTTTGATGAATATGATCCTTCTTCTATTGTTGTGAGGGAACACTCTGACCCTCTTGTGCATTCTCTACATGATCATTCTTTAGAGGTTGACATGATTGTGGATAGTTTCGTACAATAGTTGGAGGAGGTCTCTTTATTCTTTGAGGAGACATGTGAGTCTTTGGATATTGTTCTACATTCTCCTCCACTAGATCTTGGAGTGCCTTTTTCAGTAGTATGGAGCAGTTCACCACCTTTGGAGGGGGTATCTTTCAACCTTGACATGGGGACACTTGAGAAGTTTTTCAGAGATTACATTCATCATGAGTTTTTTTCCTACATCTTCCCTTCATGATCGGGGAGACTTCATGGATACACCTTTGGTTTTGTTTCTTCCTTAGGGGAGGAATGTTGTTCGACATTCATGGAGTAGTTTCTCATTCATTTTCGAGCTTCTACCATTGGTGAAAATTCTACATTTAGGGGGGGCTACCTAGCTTCTGTTCTTCTCTCATATGGGGGGGACTTTTTCTTCACATGGGGTTTTGCTCCTCACATAATTCTTTGAGAGTTATTTGTATATAGTTTTCATCTCTCTTTTGGGGGAGGGTTTTTTCCCATTGGGTTTTTCTCTCTTTTCCCGTTTTATGAGAGATTGCATTGGTTTGTGTGCATTTGCATTTGTAGATGGGTACCTAAGATGGTCTAGTAGTCGAGACCCATCTTGTATTGCTTATTTGTATTGTAGACTTGTGTGCATTCCCCTAAGTTGTACTTAAGGGGGGGTGTTGGTGTGATTAATTATTCATCTTGGATATTATTACACCTTAGTTAAGTTTACTTAGGTACATGCATATCATAGTAGTTTGGGTATGAGACACTTGGGTGTTTGTGCCACATTGGGATAGTGTGTGTAGGAGAGTTTCCACCTTTTATGGTGTGATCTTGTTATTACTTTATCATATCCACTTATTGTGGGACAATAATTCCACCTTCGGTGGGTGATCCACCTCATATGGAATATTTTATTGTTTCTACCACCTACCACACCTATTTCCTACCTACCCTTGTTTCTCATTGAGCCACATGCCATGTTTGTGCACTCTCACATATCCATATAACCTTGCCTATATAAGCAGGCTCATCTACATTGTATGTATTGATTAATGATCCAGTTGATCAGTATTTTCATCTTGATAGAATACAGCTTATTCCTATCAATATTTTGTCTCTTTATTTTGTGCTTTTCATTGAGCTCTTGATCTTGGCAAAATCTCACAATAATAATGGTGGCCTCTATGTTTGGTGGATGTAGCCCAACATTGGGTGAACCACGTTAAATATTATCTTTTTGTTGTTATTATTTATGTGTTTTTCATTCCTATGTTTAATATTTATTTGCATACAATTGATATTTTTTGCATGCAAATCCTAACAGGGCACTCATCTCCATGAAGTTTACCCAAGTAAAATATTTTTATTTTAATATTAAATGCATTTTAACTCCCATGAATGGGTCAGCTCCAAGAAGGGGGTTAGCCATAACAATAAAAACTATTTTTGTAAATTTAAAACATTTTGGGAAGAGTGCCAAGAGTCTAAGGGTTGGCCTTAGTAGAATATTTCTTTATTTTATTTTACTTTTAATTTTCTTGAACTTTAGGAGGGAAAACATATGAAGGAAACCAATTTATGCATTGAGACTCACTCCATAGTTGGACTTTGACATCAACGGCAACATTTTTCAACAATCTCCCCCTTTGTCATTAATGACAACCTTGCAAGGAAAATAATATTGGAATGCAATAGTACTTCTCCCCCTAACTAAATGCTCCCCCTTACTCTACTCCTCCCCTTTTGTCATTAATGGAAAAGGCTTGTAATCAAATTTTTTGTCTCCTAGATAAATAATTTTAGTTTCAAAATATTTATAATTTGTTTTCTAAGTTTATATTTTGAGAGTTAATCTTATTAAAAAAAAATAATAATTTCTATATTTGGTAGTTTGGGAAAATATCAAATCTAGTTCTACATTAATTAATATTAGATCTAGTGCCAAGTGATTGATTGTCAAGAAAAAAATTTCTAAAAGATTTTTGTTGTGGGAAAAAAGAAATAAGAGTGCAGACCTTGTTACACCCTTAATCCTCAAGTATACATATGGTTAGGATTAGTTGGATTATGGCTACCTTAACTCCTAAACAAGTCATATTATCATTATTATATTGTTAGTCATATTATCATTATTATATTGTTAGTCATATTATCATTATTATACTGTTATTTATTTGTTTAGGTTAGACTTGGGACTATATAGTGATATTTAGGTCATCCTAGGTGATATCTGAAGCATTAGTAGGGTTTATAGAGGCATTAGTGAGTTATTTTATCATTAGATTGTAAATTGTCTTCTCATTGGAGATATTTGTAGGTTCATCCCCATCAAAGTGGCTTGCTTTTATTAAGGTAAACCAAGTTTTGAAGGGGTCTTGAAACTCTACACAACAACAAGATACAAGTAAAATAAGAAAACAATAGAGAATCAACAACAAACCATCAACAAACATCAGTAGAATGATAGAGAACAAAATAGGGGCTAAACCTCGAGACAATTACTATAATTGCTTCATGATTTTGGCATCTTCAAAATCCTTCTGAATTAGACAATCATGCAAGTTCATCACCTCTTCAATAACCTTTGTTTGATCCTTAGTGGGCTTGAAATGGTGGAGTTATGGCTAATTAACCATACATCTTTGCAGTAGAATTATTACATTTATCTTTCTACACATCCTTACTACTAGCTTCACCTTTCTTAACATCACTAGCAACTCTAGTACTAGGCCCAACAATCTTGTATTTATTCTTCTTCTCCACAATCTTTAGATCCTTGACCTTGTCATTAAGAATATGAAGGCCAACAATATTGTTTTGAAGGATAGATTAGCTAACCCTTACCACTATCTCAAGTTTCTTGTGGACACTATTGATAGTATCCTCTAGCATACTAATTTTGCTCCCATGATCATTTCTAATAGCATTTACATCACTGGACACCTCCTCTAATAAGTACAACATTGTAGTTTTGTGTTGCATACCCTTCCCAACATCACCCCAACCATCAACGTTATCCAATCTAATCTATAAAGGGTCTAAATATTCTCCTTTATGAGGGTAATCACATTAAAGATCAAATGGGACAACCTAAGATGACCACTAGCTCCACTCCTAGCAAGATCCATGACATCCTCATTTTTCTCCATAGAGTTGTGACTAGAAATATCCTCCTCAATGTAACCAGTACCCTCAAAGTGGCTTGTTACTTTCAACCATTATAAATAATTTAGAACATGTTTTATAATATCCTCCTCAGTTGTGCAAGTTGTTTCATTACAAATATTTTTAAACCATGATCTTGGTACCATGAATGCAAGGCATTTTCTTCAATTTCAGAGGTCATTTTTGAAATCACATATCTTTTAAACTTGAGAATTTTTTATTTTATTTTTGTAGTATTTTTTAAGAACATATTGAAGCATCTTCAGTCCAAATGTTAGAGGAATTGGAAAAGAATTAAGTGAGTTATTGCAGAATAAGTTTTTTTGTTAGAAAAAATTGTCAAGCACATATCTTGAAGATTTGAGTAAGATTCTTTGTAATTTTAAAGGGTTTTTTAGGAGATAATTAAAGTTTCTATAACCCAAATTTCATATAAATTGAGTATAAATAAGTTGCTTATTGTAATATTAGGGTTTCTAATAACTCCATTCACAAGGATACAATTCTGCTAATTTTGTGGATATTTTTCTAAGTAATTGTTATTTTGACCCTTTTCAATTATGGAATTTTTTTAGATAATTTATATTTTATTTATGTAATTTATTGCAAAATTATTATTTTCAATGATGATGGGTTCATCAACAAGAGGCTAAAAGAATGTGACAACACTCGAGAAATCTCTATATAAGGAGGATGTAGAAAGTGAGGATATTAACACTAATAAGGAGATAAACAAAGTAAAAGGTGATATTCTTCAATAAGGAAGGAGGTGAGTGAAGTAATTTCATCAGTGAAGAAGGACATGTATGACTTATCAGAGAAGCTAGAAATGCTTATTCAATAGGTGAAGTATGAGAAGGAAGATTCTACTAATAAGATGGAAGATGATTCTTTTATAGGATAGAATTTTTATGGTCTTCACTTAGATCTCAAGAAGGATTGAAACTCTTTAACATCCATATGTCTGGTATAATTCATACCCATGTTGGATATACAAAATTTGTATGGAAATGATCCAACCAATTGGCTTTGCCAAATGGAGCAATTCTTTGATATTGACCATGTTCCAAGTCAACAAAAGGTGGCTATGGATTTATTATACTTGGAATCAGATCAACTTATTTGGCATTGTTAGTTATGTGATGAGAAAAGAAAGAAATTGTGTGTGGTCACATGGTCAATTTTTCAAGAGGAACTTGTTGCCCATTAAGGAGATAATTTTATGGATAGCTACTTCTGCAATTTTATGGATAGCTACTTCTACAATTTTATGGATAGCTACTTATGCCAACTAATTAAAATGAAGAAATTAGTTTTGGTCAAGGATTATGTTCACCAATTTCAAGACCTTTATCTAAGAGTGGAGAATGTTATAGAAGAAATTTTGAAGGAATTATTTCTTGGAGGTTTAAAGAACCACATGTAATAGATAATAAAAATAGAATAAATGTCTTTTAGGATCTGCAATGTGGGAGATAGAAAAAATCAGATGTGTAGAAGTAGAAATTATTTGGAGATAATTTTATGGATACGTACTTCTAAAAAATCACTAAATTAAACCAAATAAGTTCAGTCAAGGATTATGTTCAACAGTTTTGAGCCTCTTATCGAAGACTAGAGAATGCCACGAAAGAAAGTTTGAAGGGTTTTTTTCTTGTAGGTTTAAAGGACCACATAAAATAGATAATAAATAAACAAAAGAAAAGTCTTTTAATATCTAAAATATAGGAGAATAAAAGAAAAATATGATGTGTGGAAATGACTAGAATGAGAGTGTGCATGAAGGACATTGTGCATGAATACAAAAGATTGAAAACCTTTGATAACAACCAAGCAAACACAATTAGCTCAAACACCTCAAGATCAGGATGTTAGAAACAAATCAAAAGAAGAATAATTGACATAAAACAATAAGATGCAAAACTTCATTTGACTCCTTGATTTGATTATCTCAAGTTTGGATGTGTTCTCATTGACATGACGGGTTCTCCATATTGCTCCATGATGTGCGATTTGAAGATGAGATTCAAAATCATGAAAATATGGATGAGTGGCCTATGGGATGGAATTGATGCATTATGGGGGTATGGTTGCAATAACATGGATGAATTTTGTCATGAAGATGATATGGATATGATAAGAGTGGATGAAATGCGGCATTATAATGATGTGGCTGCAAAAAAGGTGGATGATTTACTTGAAAAAGAGGGGGATTAACTAGGAATGGGAGGAAGAGGAGGGGATTTTGAAAATGCAACACTTTTCCTCAACAAGGATAAGTGGCAATCCTAAGAATACCATGTGGAATGAGATTCCACACTTGTGGCTCAACAAAGAAGGATAGTTGTCCCCAAGAGGGACAAATGTGATGCAAAGGACTTAGGGGTACTTCCACAATTAGAAAATGGGCTTACAATTGGTCAAGATGATAGAGCACATGGTTTTTGTGCAAGTTTCTCTACAAATTCCTGTAGCATTGTTGCTAAATTGCTCATAACTTTGTTGTACGAATAGATCAGAATGTGAGATCTGACTTTTTGGAAAGGGGTACTCGTTGGAAACAAACTTACATTAAAAGATGTAAAAGTTGCTAAACAACTTTTTCATCTTTTTGACAATTTTTGTCCCGCTCAATATATGGACTCAAAACTTCACAAATACCTTCTAAACACATCAAAATAGACCCTAGAACACTTATTACACCCTTTCCACTCATGTGGATACATTTGAGTGAGTTCACCAACTTTGACCCTATCAAGACCCTATACAACTATATGACTCCAATGGCACCAAGGCCTTACAATTTGATATGAGAGGATTACAAGTGATTTGAGATGAGATCAAATGGTCCATAGGACCTTATTAAAACTTGAATCAACACAAAAAAAAAATCCATTACAAAAGCCTTCATGATGCATGGCAATGACTAAGTGCTCCTACACCAAAATGTCAAAAGGGGCTTGACATGTGTCCTCGAGGATACATGTCCATTTTGGGAGGAAGCCACCCAAAATTGGTTTCAATTTCCAAATATTTAGGAAATGAAGGAATGTGCACACACATGTGAGGGGAGAGGTTAGAGAGGATAAGGTTAGTTAGGTGGATAGGGCTGGTTAGGAGGATAGGGTTGGTTAGAACCCATGAGATTAGATTGGAGGTTAGGTTAGAAGGGTAGTTAAAGTTAGGAGACATGTGACTTAAATGTGATATTTGAATTAATTAAATTCAAATAAGGGGATGGAAAAAGGGGAAATTAATTAATTTGATTAATTAATTCAAGGGATTAGAAGAAAAGGGGTGGGTGAATTAATTAAGAGATTAATTAATTAATTTGGCTATGGGGCATGGCTTCATTTAATTAATTTAGCCAACTAGGATACTTGATTTTAATTGAATAATATGAATTATTTAAATAATACAAGTGACTTAGGATATTTGATCTGATTAAATTAATCAGTCAAATTTAGGTGTCTACATTTTTCCCCTCTTTGTGATGGTGCTAGAATAGCATTGGTATGAAGACAATAAGACACCAACGACTCATAGAAAAGGGAGCGAGTCAAAAAAAATGCCCCAGATGAATGAAGGAATGGCTAGGGATGCCCCCTCAAGAGGGTGCACATGGAAAAATGGGTCGAATGACATCTCAAAAGAAACATTTCCCAACAAACAAGATGAAAGGCAAGAAGCAGACAAGAAGGGGACAAAATGCAAATGCAATGGAGATGGAGATGAAAACATCATGGAGTGCGAGAACTTGCAAAATGAGACGTCATGTAGTGAGCACTTATTTTGATTTAGTAGTGTATATGAGTTACCAAGGTATGAAGAACCAGGGTGTAATTTCATAGCCAATGCATGGACTAACATATATAAACAAACACACAAGCTAATCCAACACTACATAGAGTTGCAGAGACCTTGCAGGAAATGATTCTAGAATTACCACAAGAAGAAGATGTGCCCCAATGTAACATGAGATAGCAGAGACCTCATGAGGGTACAATAAGGAACACATCCAAAAGACATGCCAAGCAAAAAACAAAAGAAACAAGATCACATCCTGAGCTTTGTAATTCCTAATGCACCATGATATAAAATATTGTGAGGACCAAGAGGAAACCAAACCTGAGGAGCTAAAAAGATAAACAAAGATCAAAAAGAATCAAATCCAACACAAGTGTCTCAAATATATTTTTTCAAAGGATTTGGATAAGGATTTGATGATGTTCGACTTGAGGAAGGATACATCTTGCACAGACTTATGATGGATGTTGTTGATGTGAGAATGATATATCTTGAAACAACACCAGGATAAAAGATTGATGATGATCGACAAAATGGATTTGATAGGATCATGATGACAAAGATGTTAAAGGATGACTATTGAAGAACTAGCTAATAGGATATGATCTCAGTGATGCGAGTGATGCTATTTACAAGACACTATTTATAAGATGTACAAGAGCTATGGATGATGGATGAGGATCCTAGGATAGGCAGGATGTTGCCCCAATCTAGGATGAAAATCCATGAGAGATTGATGATGGATGGGGTGTTGTTGATGTGGGAACGATATATCCTAAAACAACACAAGGATTGAGAAGGATGTGTCTTGATGATGATGATTGGATGACTCTTGAATAGGGATAGATGAGGGATATGGATAAGATTTGTACACGATGGTGGATTGCAAGGAGCATATGGATTGATTGAATGGATGGGATTGTATTGCATGGGTGTAGCCTAGAGATAGATATAAATGACAAGGGATGCAAGAGGCAATGGAATGATATGAGAGGAGGGATGAAACGATGGAGGATAGGATGAAAAATATTTGGAGATGGAATAATTGTGGATGTGGTTGGGAGATGAAAGAATGAGGGACAAAGGGATGGAGGTAGATGAGGATTGGGAGAGGAACTAGTTATGGATGAAGGGATGAAGGAACAGGGAGATAAGGATAGGTGGATGGATCAGGTTATGGATGAAGTGATGGAGGAATTGGGAGATAAGGATTGGTGGATGGATGAATATGATAAGATGACTGATAGAGGGATAGGAAGCTGAGGGAAGTGGATGAACAATAGGGGAGATAAGGGTCATTGAGGTCAAGAGGTGTCCAAAGCATGTATACATCTATACTCTTTGGATATTGATCCTTAGATATAAATTTGATATTACATATTTCATGATGATATTACATAAATAATTTTAATTATTAGCCTCCAAGTATATTATACAAATTGTTGATAACAAAATACCATAAGGCATTCTATAATTCAAACTAAAATCCATGACAACCTAGGGATCTATCTTTATGCATGGAAAACCTATCTCATAGAGATCAAATTCTAAAAATTATATTTATTCACATGGAGCTCTATGGGATTAGGTGACTATAGAGAACCACATCAATTTACTATTGAAGATAATTGACTTGATCTTGAGTGGAATGATTTGAAAAGTTATTGATAGTCATAAACAAAAATTGAGTAGCAGTAGGAATCTCATTAAGAGTTGTTGACCTCATTTGATGGACTTAATCACATATGAAGTTTGATGCTCATAAATATTGAAAAAATATATTTGGAAACCATCCACAATTTTAAACCAATAAATATACAATTTGATTTAAGCTCCCCTACTAGAATTATTATTAGTAAACTAGTTTAATGATAGTAAAGTTATACAATTTAGTTGCAAATATGGTCGAGATGTTTAGTCCTCTAGCTCAATGGTGGTGCAATGGAGCTTGAGGTTATAGCCTTGTAGGAGTCATAGTAAGAACATGCTCGCTAACAGACATAAATAAAAAGAAAATGAGAAGAATTGCGTAAAAGTACAAAGCCATGTCACACTTTTATAAAGGAAATAGTCAATGTTGATTCAACTTTTTTAAATTAAATAAATAGAAAGTGAAACATGGGTTTTGAATTTTGTGATGTAAACTAATAAAATTTATATTCTTTTGTCTATTTTATGTTTGTAATTTTAACAAAAAAAATAAAATTATTTGAATGTAGTTTTTAATAAAGTAAACACTATAATTTAGTTGTTGATAAAATGTTGAAATTGAAGTTACACAAGCCGCCACACTTTATTTAGTAACTTTTTCCTTTTTTTCCTTCATTTTTTTTTGTGTATATTGATAACTTGAAACTTTAGTGCATGGATATGTTTTTTACTATTTTTTATAAATATATATTTTTAATAAATTTGAAAAGTTGCATGTGCTGAAATATAACTCTTTCCAATTCCCGCCGCCTTTTTTTCTTAATCATTTATCTAAATTAAAAATGAATTATATTATCTTGACATAGATTCTTGTCTCTACTGCATCATTTTTTTTTTCAAAATTTTTAAATAAATTTTAGTATTTTTCCTTGCAAGATAATTAACCTTATATTTTAGTGTTGATGACCTACTTTCAATAAATAAAAAATATTAAATATTAAAACTAATTAACATATTAAAATATATATATTTTGGAAAATTCACTGATGGATCTATAAAAGGGTATTTTTACATTTTTTAAAAAAATTATTTATAAGAGTAGGAGTACCAAGTTTGTGTTTTTTTTTTTTTTTGGTAAGTAGACCTAAAGTGGTATAAAATGTACATTTACTAGACACTTCCAATTGGAAAATTTGTTGTCCATAAATAACTTAGCTACAATTAATCTATATAGACTATATGTTTGACTAAAATTAATTTTTAAGTACAATTACTTAAATTCACATGAATAATTTTATTCCTCAATTCAATTCAAATGGTATGATGATAGGAAAACAATTCCAAATTCTAGACACGACAATTGTAGGTAAGGTTTGCTTGATGATTCACGGACATGTTTAGAAAAAAAATATATTTAAAAATCTTAGACTTTTATCCTGACAAATAACTATTCAATACAAAAAAAATATTAAAATGTTGTAAGAATGTAAATTTTAGCATAGCTTCAAGAGGAAAAATATTGAGATATCAACATACTTTGTTAAGTCATTTAAGAACCCTTTCAAATCTAGAACAACTAAAAAAGGAGATGTAAAATATTTTGAAAAAAAATAATTATCAATATTCTTTATAATAATGATTCCTTATTTGAAATGATGCTAATTGAGACTCGCACCATAATTGAAAATAAGAGAGTTATGAATAAACTTCTTGTGGTTAGGGAAACCCTAGGTTGTTTCCATGTCTTTTCCAAACACCTAAGAGATAGGAGGTGGAGGAAGTTGGTCATCTAATGATAGGAGGTGGAGGAAGTTGGTCATCTAATTGTGTTGCATGTTGTCAATCTAGAGCTCTTTTTGGGAGTGTGGGATTTCCCTCTAGTCTTGTGGGGCTTGTAGTGCTTATAGTGTGCCCTATATCGGCCTCTACTCACATTAAAAATCACTATTTATCTAGCCCTGTGGATGCACTGATGCTTGTGGATTGCACGCACTTGCATCTATTTGCATGTTTTTGTTTTTGCATGTTCCTTGCATGTGATTGCGTGTGAGGATCTTGGTTTCACTAGGTTTGCATAGATGTATACACATGTTGCTCACTAATATTTTAAAGAATGCATCAATAGATTTATTCAAACATGGAAAATCAAGGCTTAAACTGTACAGACAACTTCAGTACTCACGTTTGTGTGGCAGAATGTCATAGAATTCTTATTGTCCTCGTCATAGATTTGTACATTATTCATAAATTGCGACTCCTGAAATGGTGTGATTAATTTCCTGGGAAGAAACTAAAACCTTTCATGATGTAAGGACGATATATTCAAGGTTCAAAAAATGGGGCTGTAACAATATATTCAAGGTCAGAAAAGACAGTCCTGCCCTTCGCTAACCGTACTGTCATTGTTTCTAACCTAATTCCATGAATAGTTTCCTCTTCTGTCGTTCATTTACAGTAGCTTTATTTTGGAAGGAACGTCCAAATTCAAGACAAATCCTTTTACCAACCATTCAGTTCCGAGTATCACAGATTTTCTTCCTGCTTTTCGTTTTCATAACAGAATGATTATACCTACCAATGTGTGAGGAGTCACAATAATGAAATGAAATGGAGTCGTCTACCTATAGCTATAAATGGTGATAGCTTTCATTTTGAATGAATTATTTCTATTATATGTTTTGTTTTTTTCCAATTTCTAAAGAATTAAGTTTTTGTTGTGTATTTATGTTTGACTATTTTAAATGTCTTAATATGATAGCATATTGTCAAGTGACATATTCTTCTGTTAGGTTGGTTTATGATCCATTTTATTTTTGTTTCACTTCTATTTGTATTAATACACAAAAATTGACTATATTTCATCCCGTTTTCACATCATTGTTATTGATTTACATGTATTTACTCTCTACATCAAGATCACCACCTTATCTTTATAGATCATTTCTCTATGACTTGAGATAGATCCCTCTTGATCTAGAGTACCACAGGAGTGATCCTTGAATCCAAAAATTCAAATTCAAATTCAATTTTGCTTTCTTATGTGAAAAAATGATATTTTATTTCTTTTTTCAAATTCTTTACATGGCTAAACAAGGCTAAAGCTAGAAACCACTTTTAAATCACCCAATATGTGTCTTTTATTATATAAGATTTATGGTTTTCATCTTGTGTGTTGATATAGAAGGACTAAGGAAAATTGGAGGGAAATCATAGATTATGTAATTGTAATGTATGAAAAAAGAATTAAGTTTAGAGTATATTCTTTTTCTCTAAATGAAATATTTTTCCTACACTTCTTTAGGATGAGTCTAGATTTTGATTAAAATATGATATTTTTGTATGTCTTATTTCGCTATTGATTGATGTAAAAGAGTCAAATCAATGAAATTGTCCTATAATTATTGTAAACTCATAAAATAATGTTTTCTAAGTTAAAACAATTTAAAACATAGACAATGTTAATTGATTACTAATTAACATATAAATTTTACAAACGAAATCCAAAACAAAATGGAACTTAGAATCAAAAGTTGAAGCTCACTATTGGGGAGGCTTATACAATGTGTAGACATTTGTGCAACACACTACTATTTGTATGGTTTCTACAACACTAGATCCTTGTAAACTTGTATTTCACCTAAACAAACTATACTTAGTTGCTCATAAGAAAATAAAGAGACAATAGAAACTCTAGGTACGATATTAAATGGTAAAATTAATTTTATACTTGAATTTGATGAAATAAAAATGATAAATAATTTCAAATAAAACTTACAACTAAAAAAAGATGAAATATTTGGGTTGCTTTGGAGATTCCCACAAATGATTGAGCCCCTCTTTTAACCTATTGACCTCCAAGAGAATCCAAGAAGATAACATTGTGTATGTGTTTATCCTATGTGTATTTAGAAGCTAAAAATAGTGATGTAATTTATTGATGAGATGCATAGTTCTACAAGGAGTGACAAGATTAGTATGTATATGTGTAACAAAAAATTAAAATTCTAAGGTGCCAAGTACAACAATCTATTTAAGAATAATGGAAGAAAGAAAGTGGGAAGGAAAAAGCATATCTTAACAAGAATAACATTACCTCAACTTGTTGGAGAAGCCAAGGAAGAAACTTGAGTGATACAATAACCTTTAATATGGTGTTATAGTATGTTGGCATGTTCACATCAAGATTTTATTGCCAAAATAATGCTCTAAGTTGCTAGAGAAATGCTTGACAATTGTGTGCATGTAAGGTAGATTAGAAATATTTTAAACATAGAGAATAAGAGGGGAAAATAGAAGGGTTTCAAATCTAGAGATTCATTTAGATTCATTTAGATTCATTTCAAAATAATTACCATCAGCTTAAGCATGGAAAAAGTTGAGAAAATATTAGATATAGTCACTAATCTACAAACTATGATAGGGTTCTAGTGCATCGTGAGGATGTTAAAGTATTGTGCTAGTGTATAGAGAGTTACAAATCTAAAAATGGAAAAAGACTAACAATTGATGAGGTTAAAATAACATAAGTGTAATTTTACACAAAAAAATACAAGAGGTGAGAGCTTGTCATCATGGGTAGAAAAGAGCTATGGCAAGGGCTTAATGAGCCCAAAAATATGCTAAGGGCTACACACACCAAAGTGGGTCCAAAATTTTACATGAAATAACAAGTGAATGTAGTTTTCTATGTTATATTTTTCCCCCACTTTAGTAATCTTATGATGTTAGGTTTAATGTTTTGCTAAAGTACAAAACTGAAATATTAAAAGTAAATACCATCATAAAAATACCCAAAAAGATATGCAATATTTGGTATTATAGAAAGAATAAAGATTGAAGATATATATAAATAATTATAAAAATTTATGTCTATAAACATTAAAAATAAACATGGCCTATCTCTCTTTTGATTAATTAGAACAATAAAAATAAACATACAAAAATATGGTATACACAACTCAATCATTAAAGATAAGTTTTATCAACTATTTGTTTTCAACCACTAAGACAACTCTCTATTCTTTTGTTAATAATAATAAATAAAAACTACCTAAGACAACTACAAATTATTAAAGTGATGAAACATAAATACATAAATGTAAACTAAATCTTTTGATAATATAAACATAAAAATATCCTTCTTGATTAAGAGGGGATCTAAAACATCCACCAATCTACTTCATCATATCACTCTAGAAATTTATTCTTCTATATCGTAGAATAGATTAACAGCTAGTATTGACATTTGAATGCATCCATCGAGTGCTTGACAATATGCATCTATATCCATTAACACAGCTAAAACACCCACAAATCTATAACAGATTTGGATTTTCATCTGATAGTAATGTTTCCTTGAATGAACGGGCAAACACGTGGATGATTTTGAATTTGATTTTGGATATTTTAATGAACTGATGGGCTTCAATATGGTCCTTTTCTGTCGTTCATTTACAGTATTTTATTTTGAAAGTAACGTCCATATTCACGACAGATCCTTTTACCAACCTTTGATCTCCGAATATCACAGAATCTTTTTTCTGCTTTTCGTTTTCATACCTACCAATGTGTGAGGGTTCACAATAATGACATGGAACAAAGAGTCTTACCTATAGCCAAAAATGGTGATTGCTATTATTTCAAACAGTTAATTTTTTATTTTTTTTTGTATAATTATTTTTTAAATGTCTTATTATAATAATATATTGTCAAGTGACATATTTTTGTGTTAAGTTGGTTTATGGTCTATTTCATCTTCATTTCACTTTTATTTGTACTAATCCACATAAATTGATTGAATTATTCTTCCCTTTTTTACGTCATTGATTTACATGTATAACTTAATCTCTACATCAAGATCACTACCTTATTCTTTACCTAGCTATAAAAGGGTAAAGTTTCAAACAACCATTTTTATGTGACTTGCAATAGATCATTCATTTTGGAAGGAAAGTCCAAATTCAAAACGAATCCTTTTACTAAGCATTCAACTTCGAATATCATAGAATTTTTTTCCTTGCTTTTTTTTTTCATACTAGATTGATTATACCTACCAATGTTTGGGCGTCACAATAATGACATAGAACAAGGAGTCTACCTATAGCTAACAATAATGATTATTGACATTTTGAATTAATTATTTCTATTCTATGTCTTTATTTTTTAGTTTTTTAATGAATTCGGTTTTTGTTGTGTATTTTTGTGTGACTATTTTTAAATGTACTAATACAATAACATATTCTTTTGTTACTTGGTTCATGATCAATTCCATCTTCATTTCTCACCTTTTGTACTAATCTACATAAATGTCTAACCATCCATCCCCTTTTTCACACCATTACAATGTATATACTCTTGATGCCAAGATCACTACCTTATCCTTGTAAATCATTTCTATGTGACTCAAGATAGATCTTAGGTCAATCTAGAGAAGCTCATGAGTTATCCTTAAATCTACAAGATAAAGTTTTAAATTTAATCTTGCTTCTCTATTTGAAAATCAATCTTTTAGTTCTTTTTACAAATTCTTTAAACGACTATAAAAGGGTAAAGTTGGAAACTACTTTTAAATCATCCAATACATGTCTTTTATTATAATTTTTTAATGGTCTTCATCTTGGATGTTGATTTACAAGGAATAGTAAAAATTAGAGGGAAATTATAGACTATGTAATTTTAAATGTATGACGAAATATTTAATTTTTTTTTTTTCTTATTCTTGAATTGAAATACTTTTCTTATACTACTTAAGGATGAGTTTATGTTATAATTAAAATGTGATATTATCAAACGTTCTATTTTTTTATTGTTCAATGCAAAAGAGACAAAGCAACTAGACTATCCTACAAATATTTTGAACTTAGAAAAATATTTTTCTCTAAGCTAAAAAATTTTAAAAACATAAATATTACTAATTAACTTTTAATTGAAATTAAAAAATTACAAACTATAACAAAAAAATCACACAAAATGGACCTTGGAGTCAAAATTTGAAGCTCGCTATTGAGAAGGCTTGTGTGATGCTTAGAAATTTGCACAACACACTACCATTTGTAGATCATTTTTAACCTATATTCCACAAAAAAAAAAAAATTGTAACTATTTGAACATATGAAAATAAAGACACAATAGAAACTCTAGATATGATAGAAAATGATTAAACTAAATTAAAATTAAAATTTGATGAAATGAAAATGATAAAACTAGACAACTAAAATGAGATGAAATGTTGGGGTTGTCTAAGAGATTGCCACAAATAGTAAAGCCGCACTATTTACCTATTGATTTCCAAAACAATCAAAGAAAATAAACTAATGTGTTTGATTTCATCCTATGTGTATCCAAGAGCTAAAAGTAGTGATAGAATATATCGATGAAACATATTAGTCTACCATGAGTAATAAATTAGTTAAAAATTATAAGGTGCAAAGTACAACAAAGGATTTAACAACAAAATGGAAGAAAATAAATAAGTAACAAAGAGGATAAAATAACAAGAATAAAGTTACCTCAAATTTACCCAATTAGTTATAGAGCGCTACAATAATCTTTAAGCGTGTCTTGTACTATGTTCACATGTTCACATAAATATCTTATTGCCAAAATTCTTCAGAGGTGTGCATGTAATATAAATTAAGATAGATTTTTAAAATAGAGAATAAGAGGGAAAATAGAAGGGTTTCACATCTAGAGGGTCATATAGATTCATTCCATAGTAATTACCACCAATTTAAGCATAAAGAAAGTGGTGAAATGATTAGAAATGATCACTAAACAACAAAATATGATAGGGTTCTAGTGCATCCAATGGACGTTAGTGTATTGTTCTAATGTCTAAATTGTTACATCTCTCAAAAAGGAAAAACACTAAGAATTGGTAAGGCTAATATAGTTGAAGTGTAATTTTAGACAAATAAATTACAAAAAGCATGACCTTGGAATCATGAGTGAAAAAAGGTCAAGGAAAGGGTTAAATGTGCCTAAAAAATATGATAAGGGTGATATATCCCAAAATGGGTCCAAATTTTAACATAAAATAAAAAGGTGTGTAATTTTTCTCTGATCTATTATATTTTTTCCAAGTTTAGTAGTCTTATGACAATAAATGATATGTAAAATTATATAGATAAAATATTCAAAGTAAATACCATAGCAAAATACTCAAAATGGTATTGAATAATTGGCATTATAATACAAACAAGGATTGAAGATATACATAATAATAATGAGAACTTATATCCATAAATAAAATAACCATACAAACATATAGTATACACAACTAAATTATTAAATATAGGTTTATAAAACTATTTATTTTCCTCTCAAATATTTTTTAATAATAATAACTAAAATTTACCTAAGCTAACCACAAAACTATTAAAGCAATACAACCTAAATACATATATGCAAATAAATATTTGGATAATATTGTATTGGGCAACAAAATTAGGGTTTTGCCAATTGAGATAATAAAACCACTAATCTTACCTAATAGACCAATTACATTAAGACAAGTAAATCTAATGGATCTAGCAACAATTCAATTACGAAAAGGGTTGAAATATTGATTAGATTTACTTGTTTGTTTGCCACCCCCTTTTTAGTTGACATTGGATTTAAATTGTAAAGCTTAGGGTAAAGAAATGAATAATTGAAGTGAATCAAAAATAACAAAGTGCTACATACATTGGACAGAGCCATAGATAGAAATCTAAGCAGAAGAAGAGGATTAGAACCTATTGCTAAAAACTCAAGAAAAATTGTCAGGACCATGGCGGTAGGTTGTCCTGGTCCTGTAACTCTTTCGACAAGAAAGTGAGATCTTTTTCAGATTGGGTAGATGCATTGAATCCACTATCAAAAGCTCAGGTAGAATTCTTGGGACCATGGTGGTTGGTCACCCTAGTCATCCAATTTTTGCTCCTTCAAAATTTGAAGCTATTCTTCATAGTCAACTGTATCAAAATCTTTGACCACAACTTTTGAATCAATTTCTTGCACAAAGAAAGAGAGGAAAAGGGGTTTGGATGGGAGTTTGCCTTGGGTTAAACACTAGTTTAGGAATTAACATTAAATTGAAATGATAATTGTAATGGAAATAGAATTGAATTGCAACAAGATGCTTTCCTTTTGAGGGAAATACTAGATCTAAATTTTTTTTCTTTTAACTGAAGTGTATACCTTGATTAAGTTTGCTTGAATCCTCACACAATGGTTTTAGGATGTCATGTAGAATATCTTCATGGAAGTTTGATCATGGATGCCACCTTGAATGCTTGAACTTGACTTTACTTATCCTTCAATGGTTGATGGATTCTTGATTGTTTGATCACTTGAATTGAGAGAGACATATTATAGATCACATATGCATCTTGAACTTCAAATGAGAGCATTAGGCCTCCTTTCATACATAACTATCTAAAAACTATTTGAATTTTTGGAGCACACCAACACGAGACCTAAATTTTTGCTCACTTGATGTGACCATTTTGAGGACCAAATTTGGCTCATGATTCAAAGGACTAGGGCGCTTTGGCCCCATGGTCCTGAGCTAGGACTAGGGTGACCTAGTGCCCTAATCCTGAGAATCAAGACTCAACTTTGGGAAAAAGTTAGGAGACAAAGTGAAAATGTAAGTTTGTGGGAGGTGTGTGCAGAATCAAAGAAATCATTAGGCATAGATAGATAATTTACACTAAAGTGAGGTCTAGGTGAGGACAAAATTGTATGCGAATGTAATTTATGATGCTACATTTAGTCTAAAATTTTGTGGGAGTATGTGACTACACCCATACTCAAAGTAAAGTGCAAAGTCGCATTGAAAAACTTTCACCATAATACCAATGAGATAAGAAACGCCCAAACCCTTAGGGACTTTAGGATATTACTACTCTAATATTGAGATAAAAGGGACAATGGATGAAAGGGAAAGAGAGCATGACTATACTAGCCTAGTAAGATTTTTTTTTTTAATAATTGAACTATTGGTTAGGGTTAGTCCCCTTACATTGGGTCGGAGCTGAATTGCTTTTGACTAGAGCTATGAACTAGTGAGACCACATTTTTGAGGGGCCTCATCCTTAAATTTGTCTGTCATCGAGTCACTCTCCTTGTCATTCATCCTTATCACTCCAACAACAACCTCCTTATCACTCCATAGTCTCCTTATCTCTCCATCTATAGCCTCAACCATCTATCAATCTCCTTATCCATCCAAGTCTTTCCCTTATCTCTTCATATTACTCCTTATGCCTCTTTCTCCTTATCACTCCATATTACTCCTTATACCTCTCGCTGCTTATCACTCCAAAATTGTCGGTCTCCACTACCTTATCACTCCAAAATTGTCAGTCTCCACTACCTTCTCACTCCAACATTACCAGCCTCCACGCAGCATGATCTCCATCCTCCAAGCTCCATTGACCCGTGGGAATTCGCTGTAGCAAAAAACATGAA
This sequence comes from Cryptomeria japonica, assembly GCF_030272615.1. NCBI lineage: Eukaryota > Viridiplantae > Streptophyta > Pinopsida > Cupressales > Cupressaceae > Cryptomeria > Cryptomeria japonica. The sequence continues at coordinate 588,695,748 of NC_081412.1, read as the reverse complement.
ATCTGATGTGGCTAGCACCCTCATAGCATGTGCCATGTCACCAATATCCTCCACGGTGTCCGTGTGGCTAGGTGTGGAAACAACTAGTGGTAGGGCTCGAATGGGTTCGAACCTGAGACCTCCTTCACTAGAGGCTCGTAGCTTTGCCTAGTAATATTTGCTTACTACGAGTCATGAAAAAGAAAATACCAAATTACAAAGAAAAACATTGAGTTCACAAAGTAACTTAAATATTTTAAATATGTCATTGGTGCATGCAAAAAGTGTAACATTGAGTGGAGCATATGCCCCAATGTTAAAGCGATTGTGCCCGCCTTATCGCGAGCAATGGCTTTAAGGTAGAATGCATCTAAAAGACAAGTACATTACTACAATGTGCTTGCAATAAATAATTTATAACAAGAAAAAATTTATTGAACTAATCTCGTCCCCCAAAGGTAGTGGAACTACAAGTTACATAATGGAAGAAGAGAATAAGAGATAACAAAGAAATGTCTTTTTGAGTTAGCATGGAAGAGACCAAAAGGAGATCTCAATGCTTTGCATTGTCCCCAAGTAGACAACACAAGAGCACATTTACAAATAGTCGCACATGTATGTCATCACATTAAGATGACATATAGAAGAACTGAGATATAAATAGAGGAATGCCGCAATAGTTTCGGCTGCTTTATTACCTTTCACCAACATAGTAACAAGGGTCATATAAAGAGAGCCTAACATAACACAACAAAATATCAAGTAGCACATCACAGGGGAAGCACATTACGAACAAGCACACACATAAAATAGAATCCACAACATGAATGAAGCTGGTCAAGAAAATCATCTCCCTCCCAATATTGCTTAACATCATTTAGAGATGGTGGACAAGATCCGAGAGGAGCCACATTGAGCACGGTAGATGGAGCTACTGCAAGTTCCAAACAAGGACCATTCTCTAATGATAAATCACTTTGTTTGTAACTAGGAACTAGGGTTAATGCTTCTGAAAAATGTGAAGATAATTCATGACTAATCTCAACAAGCTCATACATATCTTCAGAATAATTAGGATCAACATTGTTAGTATGAATAACATTATTGTCATCATCCATATCATCATCTAAATTAATAAAAATATGATCTTCAACATGAAAAGAAGTTAAACCATCATTTTTCTTGAGCATTTTTAATTTAGGTGATTTTAGTTGAACTTACTCCCTAGGGTTAGGTGAAGGTTGGACGAATGGGACCAAGTCAACATTTGGTGTCTTCAAGGAGGAAATGGTTTGGGAAGAAAGCTTGCGAGCCTTAGCACAACATTTTCTTGCAAAATGATTCTTTTCAGTATTAGTCTAGAGTTGTAAAGGTTGAGGATCAATTGACATAGGGTTCTTTTCTTCCCTTGCATGGGGAGGAATGGAAGAAACCCCAATAGATTGAGAGATATGTGATGCCAAGTGATTTCTTTTATAGGATGTAGGAAGTGGGATTGTAGCATATATAGGAGGCATAAAAGGAGTAGAAATAAGATCGGGTCCATTATGAGGAGGAGGAATATCCATGGGTGTAAGGCCTCTAGGTTTGCTCAAGGCCATTATCATCTCATTTTTTCATTTTTGATAAGATAAGAAAATGACGCCATTTTGAGGCTTTAAGAGCTTAGGTTGTTTAGAACTAAATTAATCAAGAGTGAAATTTCCACTCTTTGATGTGGGTTGGTAAAGGCTATAATTAACTATTATAATAGTGTCATTATGAGGGAATTTCAAACATTATTAATTGTATAATGGATAGCTTTCATGGAAGAAGCAACATTGGGGTCTAATTTTGAAATAGGGGCACCAAAAATCTCCACCACTAATTTAGAATTCGAGAATGGGTTAAGGGAAAGAAAGGAGGTCCCACTGGATAGCTCGATAAATCCAGGTGAAGGTTGTAACATGTTAGGATTGACCCTTGGTGAAGGGGGAGGGAATTTTTTGATTTAGCCCAAGCAACCAATTGAGATAAAGAAGAACACACCTAGAACAGAAAATTATTTTTATGTCGTACCTTAGATGATTCGCCACGGGGGAAGAGTTGGGTATGGAATATTTTAAATCTTCTATCCAATGTAAATTATTTCATGAGCAATAGGGTTGTGTCCTTCTAGACTCCAAGGAGGTCTTATTTGTTAACTCTACTTTGGGGCTTGAAGAATCTCTTGAATTCATCTTTGTAGAAACCTTTCAGATTTTTATTGAAATTTTTTACTTCTAATGATAATCCAATAACAGTAGTGATCGTGTCCAGAGAGACTTTAAAGGTCACACCCCCAATTTTCACTTCAACCTTATCCCAAGATTGAGATTTTTTTTTGGAGAGATCGGGATCAAACCCTGCATTCCTTCTACATACTTCACAAGTCACCCTTGACAACTTTCAACCACAACTTCACATTATTTTTTAAATTGTCACAACTATCAGGTTTAGTTTGAATGAGGTCACTTACCATAGCTAATAGAAAGAACCTAGAGGTGAAAACTAGGAGGGGAAAACAAAAAATAGGAGTATGAAAAAGACATCACTTGCAAGGGTTGGGGAAAGTGAAACCATAGCTTGAATGCTCGACATTCGCCACCAACACAATAAATGACTGGTAGAAAGGGCAACAATGGCAAGGATAAAGGCAATCTCTGGATTATGCTTCATCATGAGTCTTTATGTCATCAAAGATAAAAACGTAGACCATATCAAGGATATCATAAATATCTATCCATATTTTCAAATGATTGGAAAACAAACCCATTGAAGCTAGCCTATCTGCAACAATTTCCCCTTGTCTTTTTGTATGAGTAAGTCTGACGTGGCTCATCCCAAGAATGAGGCCCCAACACTTGTTAATAAAGTTTTCACATTTATAATTAGGTTTGGCTTCAAATCTAAGCATTAAAATAATGTTTTTTGAATCACCTCTTATGATGATTCGATTGTAGCCTTTATCTTTTGCAATAACGAAACCATAATAAGTCACTGCCACCTTCGTATCACTTAAAGTTTGCATCCCCGGCTTAGCCACATAGGCTAGGACCAAATTACCTGTATGGCCATGTATGAGCCCACCCCCACCCACCTAACCTAGATTGCCTCTATATTTAAAGTTAAAAATATTTTAACAATTAAATTAACTAAGTTTCTAAATTTATATTAGAAAATTCAATCATTGAAAATATTCTAAATCAATTTATATTTTATAATAAATATTATGAAATAATATATATTAATATTATAAATTAGAATACTATATTATATTTACTTATTTTTATTTTTTTATGGTTTACTATTAAATTAAATATCATATAGATAGTTTTATAAAAATATAGCATGTTAGTTTATATGGTCTAATGAACTTTAAGGTTGTAATGTATAGTCTAAATTTGAAAAAATGGCCATTTAGACCGTCAAATTCTAGTCTTATTCTCAAGGCCGTAGATTGTCATCATGTTGACTATTTGTAGATGTGTTGGTCAACAAAGTTGGTCCCACATAAACACTGCATCTACCATCTATAGTCCATGTAGAATGGTCTTTTTAGATATATCTAATTTCCACTACAACGACCATACAAATCCACATGACTAAGGTTTTTTGGCCCATATTCAAAGCTTTCTATTGGAATATGTTCACGACTAACAAAGATTATTATGGGAAGAGCACTACTAGTCATTTTATTTCCAATAACCAATGTTCACTGTGACCTTGGTTGACATTAAGGCAAGTATTATTTCTGCAATAGATAAAATAAAATAGGTTGATTTGTATTTTCTAATTGAAAATTGAGAGTTTTAGTTTAACAATTTGGAGTTCAATGTTTCAATCTTTTATCCTTCCCTATATGATAATATATAAGAACTTAGTTTGAAGAATTACATCTTTATATTTTATTGATTAATTAATTAAAGAATGTTTCTAACACAATCATTTTGTTGCACTTTGTCTTGAATATGTTAATTGTTTTGGTCTAATCTTGGAGTGTATAACATAAGATGATAGTTTCGATTTGTGATAGAATGTGATGGGTGGTCCATCTCTTACTTTCATTTGTATATGTCTACTTTGCATATAATTCTGAGTCAATATTTGGATTAGGTGGTTTCTATTTAGGTGGAGGTAGTGCTTATCAACTCCAGTTTTGGGTGGAATGTAGGGTTCTTTTCATTTTATTATCTATATGTGTCATTATTACCTTATATTAATATATTTCAAGCTTATTGTCTTTTATAAAAAAAACAACTTACTTAATTAATGTCATAGAATAATTTTATTAATAAAAGGTAAAAAGTTAAAAAGTTAATAAATATCATAGAACAATTTTATCTTTTTCCTTTTATTTAAACAAAGTTGATTATTGTTCAAAAAAATTGGCAAGTTATAGTTATTTGGAGCTTTAAAATCTATCTTGAAGAAGTGGGGGGTCTCTTCAAGCAAAACAAAAAGATGCCACAAGATTAATTAAAATCCTTATTTGAATAATAGTTGCCCTACTTTTTAGTTTCAAAATTTGTGTCTTACACTTAAGGTGGGGGCTAGAAAATTGGCGTGCCACCTTAAGATTTTTTCTCCTTATTTGTCAATTATTTGAAATTTTTAAATTCCTATCAATTATTTTTTTAATTACGTCGAAGGCGTACCCTATTTGAAGTAATTGAGTTAACTCTGAAGATCAATGGTTTACATCTTCTAAAATTGATGCAAGACGATTGAACTTGTCATGACCATCGATATTGAATTCACAAATTTAAATTAATCCTATTTTCCTCGTCACTCAACATTCTTTTTTCCTCATTGGCCAGTTGGGATTGACAAAGATTTTTTTTAAGCAAAGCAGAGTATCCATTTTTAAAATAATATTATAATTTTGTGAGAGAATTTTATAAAAAATTAAATAAATAAATAAAAGTTTTACTACTGGATGGATATTGAATTCACAAATTTTAATTAATCCTATTTTCCTCGTCACTCAACCATTCTTTTTTCCTCATTGGCTAGTTGGGATTGAGAAAGATTTTTTGTGTAAGCAAAGCAGAGTATCCATTTCTAAAATAATATTATAATTTTGTGAGAGTATTTTATCAAAAATAAATAAATAAATAAATAAAAGTTTTACTAGTGGATAGAGGTTTAAGTGAAAAATAGAAATAAATCACAATTTGTCATTTTATAAAACAAGATTAAACATGCCATGACCATAATTCACAAATTTTAATTATTCCCATTTTCCTTGTCACTCAACATTCTTTTTTCCTCATTGGTCAGTTGGGATTGAGAAAGATTATTTTTTATTAAATAAATAAAAGTTTTACTAGTGGATAGAGATTTAAGTGAAAAATAGAAATAAATCATAGTAAATTATAATAGTTTGAGCTCATTCCATGTTTTTTCCCCTCTTTATTGTTATTTTCAATCTATCACAATTTGTCATTTTATAAAACAAGATTAAAAACTATTTTATAATTTTGTGAGAGTATTTTATAAAATTAAATTAAATAAATAAATAAAATTTCTATTATGTAAAAAAAATAAATATGCTTTATTTCCTCAAATTCATCCACAACATAAATAGATGTGAGTTCTTATGCACTATGATTTAATTAAAATAAGTTTTACCCTATAAAAAATAGGAACCATATGCAAGACATGAGAGGATGAGTAGAAAGGATAAATATCTATTTTTTAAATTATTCAATAATTAAATGAATGTATTATTTCTTATGAAGTTTTCAAATTATTATATATTTATTATAAATTTTAGAAATTAATATTTTCATATAGGTTAACTTTGCATTTACTTATATATATTTCATTTTTACTTAGCTTTGGATTTCAATTTTTTAATTATTATTTATGTCTATATACCTAACTACAAATAATAAATAAAATTTATCAAATGATTCACAGGAAAACATTTGCCACCATGACAACATTAACTACAAATGCAATTGTCAACATTCTTGCGGGCATGTCTATTTTTGATCCTTCTCTACAGGTAACATGTGTAGAGTCCATAAAACAAGGATTTGCGAATGTGAAATATCGATTACACCTCTCTGATGGTGTACATACACATCCTTCTCTGCTTCCTAACCAATTCAACAAGCTTGTTTTGGAGGATGCTTTAGTCAAAGGTTCCATCATTTGCTTGAGTGAATATACTTGCAAGAAGTTCCACAAATTCACGTATGTCCACAATTGCATACTATTATTTTTAAAGTTCTCATTTATTCATCTATATCTCCTTACTAAATTTAAATCTCTTTTCATTGCAGGGCTATTGCAATTAATAGCTTGAAAATAATTTTAAATAATGCAAAAATAGTTGGAACACCAATTCCTCTTCTACAAGCTACCAACTTCATTCCATCAAGCAGCTCTCAAAACCCACCCGAATCTGATACATCTAAAAAATGTTCCTTCCAACAATCTAGAAGGCCTACATATGAACAAACCTTGTCCCCTTTTACAATAATCCCCATCAAAACATTGAGCCCATATCATAAGCAATGGTCAATTGAGGGTCCCATCCATGAATATAAAAATGTTGGATGTGATGGGAAAGTTTTTGGCTTTGATTTTATTGACAAAGTAGGAACTAAAATACATGTGACTTGTTTCAATGAACTTGTTGATGAGTTCTACCATGCTATTCAATCTAATAGTCTTTATGTGATCTCCAATGGTTGTGTTAAATTTTCCAACACCAAATATAGTAGCTCCACAAACCCTTTTGAAATATTCCTCCACAACTCATCTACCATAATTACATCCACATCCATAGACTCTACCATACCCATGCACAGCTTTGATATAAAGAGCATAGATTCATTGGAATCATTACTTATTAATAACCTTGTAGATGTCATTGGAATTCTTGTATCTATCTCTAGAACATCAACCATACGCAAAAGGGATGGCACCGAAACAACAAAATATATTGTTACAATCATAGACACCTCAAATTGTATTGTTGAAGTTAAACTTTGGGGTCGTCATTGTCAAATTGAAGGTAACCAAATCTCTGAAATGTCCATAGAAACAACTCGCCCAACCCTTTTAATCAAATCTACCTGTATAATTTCCTGGCATGGAAAAGAACTTGACACCATATTTTCCACTACAATTGTAATCAATCCCAAAATATTGGAAGCGTCAACATTGAAAACATGGTATGCTACCAAAGAAATTGACCATCATTCCCTTTTATCGTCAAAGAGCCACCTTTCCTCCCACAACTTTAAAAATCTACAAGCTATTTCTTCTATAAAAAATAGAAGCATTTCTAAGGAGGAGAATGTGTGTGTAAAGGCCACTATCTCAAAACTCCATGTCGATAAACTTTACTACCTTTCTTGTCCTCATATTGTGGACAATAAAAAATGCAAGAAAAAAGTAATCCAGACTTCACCAAATACATTATGATGCCTGAAGTGTTATATTGATCTCTTTGAATTTGATTTTAGCTATATGCTAAAAATTGACTTGCAAGATGAAACAGGTGAACTCATTAAACTTATCACATTTGAAGGACCAGACTTTGTTGGGTGTTGGCGCAGAAGATTTTCAACTTCTACTAGCATAGCCTAATGGTGCTAAACAAATCTTAGACAATGTAATCAATTGTCAGTTTCTACTTGATCTCAAAATCAAAATAATCCCATTTGGTGGGCATGAAACACAAAGGATCATTATTATAGTTGTTAAGCTATTTTAGCTTGATTACATTTAAATCTTAGTACATGTGGAATTGCAGTCATATATTGATTTGTACCTCAAAACATTTCTTACTTTTTGTTATGTACACAGTTCTATTTCCATAACTTGTTATGTTCTAAGATTATATATAATAGTTGGGCACCCATGTCCTTTCAAATTATGTTTGCATATCTATGTGAATTGAATAAAGTTAGAATTCAATGTCTCATTTATAGGATTATTAACTTTATTAAGAAAATGAGTTTTCAACAAATCTCTCCTATGATCACTTTGTTAGAAAATTTAAATACTAATTTTAATTGAAGTATATTTTAGGAGAAAACATTCGCTCTCTTGTAAAATTTTAAATTGATAAGATTATGATTTTTAAGATCCATCTTAAGATAAACATAAAATTACTTCAAGTGGAAGAAATAGTTAGTTTATCTCTTTATAATTTTGCAAAGGATTTGGCATTAGTTCAAGAGAAACTAGAAGTAAATTGATATCAATTATTTCTTAGGAGCCTTATTATTATTTACATTGGTTACATAGCAAGTATTTAGACTCTTTTCTAATCTTATGTATCAAGATATTTTGTGTTACTTTAATTATATGCCACATTGTATTATCTCATAAGTTTGGTTATAATAGTTGACTAAATTATTTAAAATTATGCATGCAGATTTTTTTGTAAAATAACACAAAAAATAATTCTTACAAATACCTAGATGCTTTCAATTCACATTATTTCATTCTTTATATATATACTATTTACATGATCATCATTTATAGATAGATCACATTCTCCTAATTCTCAAAGGAACTTCAAATGGAAGAACACAATGAAAGATGCAAGAAAAGCATGCTCGCCGAAATGAAATGCAATGCATACGATACCATGCAAGGAAAGATAGTATTAACAAAAGAAGACGAGAAAACCAACACATCCTTCCTGATGAATCTTCCACATCTGCATTCTCTTCATCTAATAATCCTTTCCGTCTACCATCACATCCACCTCAATTACAACAAATAATTGAGCCCAACCCTTTTGCCCAAATGCAACCTCCATCACCTTTCTTTCAAAATTATTACATTGCTAGAAATAAATTTCGTTCAAAGTTGGATAGCCTCTCAAACATGTCAACATGTTTGGCTTGTATGGAAAGATATCCAAGCATCAAAACTAAGAAATGTGATGGAATTACTACTTGTTATAGATGCACATTAGAAAAGAATGGTCATCGATTCTCAAAATGGAACAATATGGATCCTGATCAGCAACCTATCTATTTGCAAAGACTATCTCAAATTGAGGAGATGTTAATTGCAAGGGTTAGCTGATGGGATGGGGTTAGGGATAGACTAGCCTAGTCTATGCTCTTGGATCCTTTCCTTGGATCACCTGGTGTTCTCTACACACCCTAGGGTCTCTAGGACTTCCTTTTCTTGAGGAATCCCCTAACCTTGCCCAATTCCACCCACCAATAAGTTGCAATGCTTCTCCTAAGCTCTCACCTGCTCATGAGACTAAAAACCCCTTACTATGGCAAATAAGGGCTAGGCTTGTTCTACACCTTCCAAGGTCTTAGCAAGGTTGGGATAGGTCTTAAACCATGTTTTACATCCATCCATGTGCCCCCAAGAAGTTACAACCTTCATCCCTCCTACCGGTTTCACTATTTTGTGTTTTGCCTACAAAATAGGGCTACAAGGATTAAGACCAATTAGGCCTCCTACCTAGACTTTTAGGGCTCCCTCTCACAATCGATGGACAAATTGCCCAAACTCCCAAAATGGACTACCATTCATTAGGAAAAATCTCAAGGATTTATCTGGTTTTGGGCCTCCAAGTGGCCGTACAATGACTTGGGCAAATTTTGGGGTTTTTAAGGGTTTTTGTGGGGGTTTTATGGTCTACCTGGGTCACAGTGAATGTTTTAAGTTTTAGCCACCTTGTTTGGATTGGTAGAGGCTCCTCCTTCACACTAGTGGTGCTTCACACACTCCTCTACACCTCCTCCAAAAGGTGTACTCTTCTCTGCCCAACCTTGCTCTCCAAAACCTCTGCACTAACAACCATTCCTAACCAAGCACTGTCCAGTCTCGCCTAGGAATGGGTCTTCAAATGGCTTCCTTGCATTTTCAAGGGCCCAGCTTGCATTGGACTATAGTACAAGGTCTTCACTCTCATTCCCCATGCTTTCATGGTGGTTCCACAATGGGGAATGGAGTTATCATCCATTTATACAAACCGGTCCAAAACTGGATAGTGAGAAGACAATTAACAAAATATTTACAAAGACACTCCTCCGATAAACCAAAACCTAAAATAAGTACTCAAAAATAAATTATTTACACCATATAAGACAATCCACATAGTTTGGCATGAAAATCAATCCATTAACTTGCTCGGTAGCTTCATTCAAGCTGACTGGTAACCAACAAAATAGTCACAGTCAATTGAGTTTGCTTGGGCCGTACAATTTCTGACATTTTTTTCATTCAATTAGGGTTTGCAAATACTTATACCACCCTCTCCTTAGTTTTTGTGCCCATTTTAGGGTTGTCCGTGCTACAATAAGGGTCTTGACCTTATGGTGGAAAAGTTGCTTGACAACTTTTAAAAGTTGTCATGCAACTTTTGAGCAACTTTCCCAATGTTGCATTTCATGACTCCTAGGCCTATTTTGGGCTATCCTAAGGACATAAACATACTATTAAGGACCCCTAAATACCACTAAGGCACACATACCTTCTATTTCCAAAATTACTCAAATTTGACTCATGACCCTAAGAACTCAACTAGGACCCTAACTAGGACCTATGAGCACATGGCTCTTTATTTTATATACAATGGCTTCATAAGAAGCATAGCACCAACAAAAAAAAAGAAGGAGGAAGAGTTTGGAAGGGTGCTCCTACACCATACTCCCCCTCTGCACACAACTAAGAAATAGAAGAAGAGATGAGAGTCGGGTCTATGCCAAGTGTATTGAACTTGCTCTCCTCCACCCAGGTAGCTTCAAATACCGGTTGGCCTGCCCACTTCACCAAGTGCTCCATGTAGACCTGATGTCTAGTGGACTTCTTCATGCTTGACTCCAAGATCTCCTCTGCTATAGGTTTCTTCACCTGTGGTAATACATTAACATCTAGGTCCTGCAGCACCTTGGCTTGGTTCTCAGTCTGCCCTTCTATCTCACCTTTGTACATGATCAAATCAGCAACATTAAAGACTGGTGAGATGGCTAATTCTAAAGGAATATCAACCTTATAGGCATTCTCACCATATTTTTCTAGAATTCTACAAGGTCCTACCCTCTTCATCTGCAATTTGGTAGGCTTACCACTTTGCATCCTAGCTTTGCTTAAATGTACCATCACATAGTCACCCACCTTGAACTGAACCTCTCTCCTTTTCTCATCCATTTTGGCCTTCAGTTTTTGAGTGGATTCAAGGATGGCTTTCTTAACTTGCTCTTGAACTTCTTTGATGGTTTGAGTGAAGTCCTCTGCTTGCCCACTCTTCATCTCCAAGGTACCTAGGTCTCTCAACTCACATACTCCTCTTGGATGTCTACCATAGACAACCTCAAAAGGACTTCTACCAGTGGTCCTATTCACACTATCATTATATGCATACTCCACTTGAGGAATGATTAGGTCCCATGTCTGCCCATACTCCTTAGTTAAACATCTCAACAAGTTGCCTAACACCCTGTTAATGACTTTAGTTTGACCATCTGTTTGTGGATGGTAAGCTGAGCTAAATGAGAGATTAGTTCCAAGTCTCCTCCATAATGTTTGCCAAAAATGGCCCATGAACTTGTTGTCCCTATCTAAAATAATGCTTAAAGGGAGTCCATGAATCCTAACAATCTCCTTAAAGAAAAGATGTGCAACGTAGCTAGCATCATGTGTAGTTCTACATGGAATGAAATGGTTGTAGTTCTACATGGAATGAAATATATACTACCACATAGATGTTGTCCATACCTATCTTCATCTTGGGAAGTCCTACCACAAAGTCCATGCTTATGCATTCCCAAGGCCTATTTGAGACCGACAATGGTTGATAGAGACCAGCATTTCTTGATCCTCCCTTTGCTCTTTCGCACACACCACATTGTTCTACATATCTTTTCACATCTCTTGGCATCTTTGGCCAATAGTAGTACCTCTGTACTAAATCCAAGGTTTTGTTGATCCCAAAGTGTCCACTTAAACTGCCATTGTGTTTCTCTTGGATGAGGTTCTCCCTCATGGATCCTCTTGGTACACACAACTGATTACCTTTGAACAAGAGACCATTTTGGAGAGTGTAATCTGCATACTGACCATGGAAATGGTTCTCAAACTCCTTGCAAACCTTGTAAGCTGATGAGAAGTCTTCATCTCCTTCATAGAGATCCTTGAAACTCTCTATTCCTATGCTCTGCAACTATAGTTCTTGAACTGTCAACAACTTCCTGCTTAATGCATCTGCCACCTTGTTGAGTTGCCCCTTCTTATGCTTGATGGTGAAGGTAAAGGATTGGAGGTATTCCATCCATTTCAAGTGTCTATTGCTAAGCTTCTCTTGAGTGTTAATGTAACTCAATGCTTGGTTGTCGGTGAACACCACAAATTCATTTGGGAGTAGGTAATGCCTCCATTTTTTTAGAGATTGAACCAATGCATACAACTCTAGGTCATAAGCTAAGTACTTCTTCTTTGCTTCATTAAGCTTCTCACTGAAAAATGCCATAGGTCTTCCCTCTTGACTCAATACACCCCCTACTGCAGTTCCACTTGCATCACACTCCAATGTGAATAGCTTGTCAAAAGTAGGTAGGAGTAGGATAGGTTTTGTGGCTACTTCTTGCTTCAACAATTGAAATGCTTTGTCAGCCTTCTGAATCCATTTAAACTTAGTTTTAAGGCCTCCTTTAATGGTGTCAAGGACTGGTGCACATATTCCACTGAATTTCCTCACAAACTTTCTATAGAATTGAGCTAATCCATGGAAACTCCTGACTTCAGTCCTTGTTCTAGGTGCAGGCCAATTCAAGATTGCCTCCACTTTGCTTGGATCCATCTTCAAGGTTCCTTTTGACACCACAAATCCTAAGTAGATCAACTCCTGCTTCAAGAAGTCACACTTCTCTAGGTTGACGAATAACTTCTCCTCATCCAACCTCTCTAAGACTAATCTCAAATGCTCAAGATGCTCCTCTTTGGTTCTGCTATAGATGAGAATGTCATCTAGGTACACCACCACAAATCTGCCTATGAAGTCTTTCAACACCTCATTCATCAAACTCATGAAGGTGCTTGGAGCATTGGTGAGTCCAAATGGCATCACAAGCCATTCATACAAGCCTTATGTGGTCTTGAAAGCAATCTTCCACTCATCTCCCTCCTTGATTCTAATCTGGTGATAACCACTTTTAAGGTCCAATTTGGTGAAATATATAGCACCTCTTACATAGTCCATCAAATCCTCTATTCTAGGGATAGGAAACCTATACCTTATGGTGATCCTATTTATCGCCCTTGAGTCGGTACATAGTCTCCACTTACCTCCTTTTTTGGATGCTAGCACTACCGGGACTGCACATGGGCTGATACTCTTCTTAATCAGACCTTGTTCCAATAACTCCTGCACTTGCCTTGCTACCTCCTTGTTTTGATCCGGTGTGAGTTTGTATGCAGCTTTGTTTGGTAGGGATGCACTAGGAACAAAGTCTATTTGATGGCTTATAGACCTTCTTGGTGGGAGTGTTGCAGGTGCTTCATCACTCACTATGTCCTTATACTCTTGCAGCACTTGTTTGACTTCCTTAGGTACCTCTGTCTACAACTTATCTTCTTCCTCCTTTGGTTTCACAAAGATGGCACACTTCACTATCTTTTGCTCATGTAGCAAGTTTAAGAACTCTTTACCAGTAGCCAATAAGACACTAGGTGTTTTTGAAGTTCCCTCTTCATCCTTTGTCAAAGACTGGATCTTGAAGGTCTTGCTATCCTTCTTGAATGATATGGAGTTCTCCTCTCCATCATAGATCAACTTCCTATCAAATTGCCAGTGTCTTCCTAGCAGCAAATGGCAAGCATCCATAGGCAACACATCACAAAGGATCTTATCCTTATATCCTCCAATAGCAAACTCTACCCAAGTCTATTCATTGACAAGCACACTTTGTCCTTTGTTCAACCAAGTTGCCTTGTAAGGGCTAGTGTGGGGTATTCTTGTGAGTTTCAACTTCCTAACTACCTCTTCTGATATGATGTTGTCAGTTGAGCCTGAATCAACTATCACCTTGCACACTTTACCAAGAACTTTGCACCTCACCCTAAACAATGCTCTCCTATGTTTGGGTTCCTCCTTAACTGGCTGTCTGATCAAAATCCTATTGAACATCAGATTCTCACCAATCTCTAATTCAATCTGGTCCACATCAGGTGTCTTGCTTCTTGAAGAGTCTTCATGGGCATAAGCAACCCTCTTTCCACTATTTGGTGATGTAGGCTTGTCAAGGCATCTATATGTCGGGTGTCCCAACTATCCACAGTTGTAACATTTCATAGTTGCAAAGTAGCAGTTACCTTTGCTGGTACCTCTACCCCTACTTGGACCACCTTGTGCACCTCTTCCTCTAGAATGGCCCCCTCTAAGATTGGTTTCACTACCATGTTCAGTCAACTTGGCTTCTCCTTGGTTCCTCTGCTCATTTGACTTGCTTTGGTAACCACCTCGGTGATTCATTTGTTCTCTACCTCTGCCTTTACCCCTATTATTGGAGTCTCCTTTCCTTTTGTTCCTCTCTTCCACCTTGACAGCAAGTTGATGGCATTTTTGAACAGTAGTAGGAGTCCATAGGCTTATCTCCTCTTGAATGTTCCACTTTAGGCCGCTTAGATACCTAGCCACCTTAATAGATTCATCTTCTTGGACTTTGGATCTAAGGCAAAGTTTTTGAAATTCTTCAGTGTAGGAGGTCACATCAAGGTCTTTTTGTTTCAATCCCTATCTCTTCTTATGAATTTGAACTTCATAATCCTCTGGCAAGTAGTTATCCTTGACCTTACTCACCATGGCCTTCCAATTAGCAATAGGTAGCTTCCCCATGCTAACTCTTTCTTCTTGTAGGTACTTCCACCATGTCAAAGCTGCTCCCCTTAGTCTTGATTTGGCAACCTTAACCTTTTGAGCCTCTGTCACTCCTTTACACTCAAAGTGGTTTTCCATGCCCTCAATCCATTCCATGATGGTGTCAATGTCCATCCTTCCACTGAAATGTGGCAATCCTTCAAAAGCTTTTGTATTCAAAGCCTTGATAGCCTTTACAAAAGGTTCTTCAATGATTAAGGGGTCTGGTTCAGGTATGGTGTCATCAAGGGCTATAATCTTCTTGCCTCTATCATAGTTGTCTAAATCCCAAAGTTCATGTGCCCTCTAATCAACCACTTTTTGCAGCTTGTTCCTTATCTCACTCGTAGCATCTTCAAGGAGTCTATTCTTCTCCTTCTTCTCTTCTACCTCTCTAGCCAACTCTGCATTAGTGACCATTCTACTCTCCCCTACTGATTCACTAGTATATAGAGACATACACAGTCCAACAAATCTTTAACTAGCTCTGATACCAATCTGACAGGATGGGGTTAGGGATAGACTAGCCTAGTCTATGCTCTTAGATCCTTTCCTTGGATCACCTAGTGTTCTCTACACACCCTAGGGTCTCTAGGACTTCCTTTGCTTGAGGAATCCCCTGACCTTGCCCAATTCCACCCACCAATGAGTTGCAATGCTTCTCCTAAGCTCTCACCTGCTCATGAGACTCAAAACCCCTTACTATGGCAAATAAGGGCTAGGCTTGTTCTACACCATCCAAGGTCTTAGCAAGGTTGGGATGGGTCTTAAACCATGTTTTACATCCATCCATGTGCCCCCAAGAAGTTACAACCTTCATCCCTCCTACCAGTTTCACTATTTTGTGTTTTGTCTACAAAATAGGGCTACAAGGATTAGGACCAATTAGGCCTCCTACCCAGACTTTTAGGGCTCCCTCTCACAATCGATGCACAAATTGCCCAAACTCCCAAAATGGACTACCATTTAGTAGGCAGAAGCTTAAGGATTTATCTAGTTTTGGGCCTCCAAGTGGCCGTACAGTGCCTTGGGCAAATTTTGGGGTTTTTAAGGGTTTTTGTGAGGGTTTTATGGTCTGTCTGGGTCACAGTGAATGTTTTGATTTTTAGCCACCTTGTTTGGATTGGTGGAGGCTCCTCCTTCACACCAATGGTGCTTCACACACTCCTCTACACCTCCTCCAAAAGGTGTACTCTGCTCTGACCAACCTTTCTCTCCAAAACCTCTACACCAACAACCATTCCTAACCGAGCACTGTCCAGTCTCGCCTAGGAATGGGTCTTCAAATGGCTTCCTTGCATTTTCAAGGGCCTAGCTTGCATTGGACTATATTACAAGGTCTTCACTCTCATTCCCCATGGTTTCATGGTGGTCCCACAATGGGGAATGGAGTTATGCATCCATTTATACAAACCGGTCCAAAACTGGACAGTGAGAAGACAATTAACAAAATATTTACAAAGACACTCCTCTAGTAAACCAAAACCTAAACTAAGTACTCAAAAAGAAAGCATTTACACCATAGAAGACAATCAACATATCTTGGTATGAAAATCAATCCATTAACTTGCTCGGTAGCTTCATTCAAGCTAACTGGTAACCAACAAAATAGTCACAGTCAATTGAGTTTGCTTGGGCCATATAATTTTTGACATTTTTTTCATTCAATTAGGGTTTGAAAATACTTATACCACCCTCTCCTCAGTTTGTGTGCCCATTTTAGGGTTGTCCACGCTACAATAAGGGTCTTGACCTTATGGTGGAAAAGTTGCTTGACAACTTTTAAAAGTTGTCATGCAACTTTTGCAACTTTTGAGCAACTTTCCCAATGTTGCATTTCATGACCCCTAGGCCTATTTTGGGCTATCCTAAGGACATAAACATACTATTAAGGACCCCTAAACACCACTAAGGCACACATACCTTCTATTTCCAAAATTACTCAAATTTGACTCATGACCCTAAGAACTCAACTAGGACCCTAACTAGGACCTATGAGCACATGGCTCTTTATTTTATATACAATGGCTTCATAAGAAGCATAGCACCAACAAAACAAAGAAGGAGGAAGAGTTTGGAAGGGTGCTCCTGCACCATTAGCCCATTACTTCAAGTTACTTATGCTAGGGGAGGGCAACTCAAATATAGTGGCCACACTATTTTTTTTCCTCAAGATATTACTACAATTACATCCTACTTACCAAGGCTTATACATGAGTTGGATATAATAATAGTAAACAAGGAAAGCATTGGGCAACAAAAATACAAATTTTATGTTAGTAGAGATCGTTTTCATGAAGCACTGAAATATAAGATAATCAATGACCCATATTATAAAGATGTAAAGTTAGATGAACTTGCATTAACATCTTTACCCATTGCCTCTACTAACATCTTGAACCTTCTATATGCAACAACTTCAACCACTGATCCAAGAGATGTAGAGTTCACACAATCAGATATTACAGAGGATGATGCATTACAAGAGAACATGGAATAACAATCTTCATTTGTGGCAAATATTCCACCTGCACTTAGAGAGGTTGAGGTTGAAGAGGTGCACTCTTTACTACAACTAGGGAAATGATGATCAACTACTACTCTAAATTGGCCACCCATTTCTCCATCCCCCATAAATAAATACACCACTGAAGAATTGTTTGCAATGGCATTTCCCACTTTGTTTCCAAAAGGAAGCGCTATATTCAAACAAAAACGCATCAAAGAAGTTAAGTTAGATGAATATGCTCTACATCTTCTACGATACCATGATAATATATTTGGGCAACACTCACAATTTAGATACTTCATACTAAACATACTGATGTGTCATCAACATCAAGCCACATCCTCTATTTTTGTGCAAAGACAACTAGATGATTCTCTACTAACAACGATTTCTGATCTACGCTAAAGACAAAAGGACTTGCCTGATGACAAGCTTGCTGACCAACTTATGCGGTTTACCTCATCGATTCGTGGCACACACCTGTTCTGGAACCAACATAGAGGAGAGCTCTTAGACATGGTTATTTAGATTGGTTGCCCAGCACTATTCTTCACCCTTAGTGCAACAGATACAAAATGGCCAGACTTGCATAGTATCATGCCATCCAATGCACCTACAAATCCATATGCAGCTTCTAGATGGAGGATACAAAATATAGTTCAAAACCCACACCTTACTGCAGTATACATGCACCACAAATTTACAACATTCCATAAAGAGGTGTTGGAAAAACTCCTTGGTGCAAAAGACTATTGGTATAGGTATAATTCTTAAACTATTGTAATCTTGTACTATAACTTGTTACTTATATTACTTAAACTAAAAATTCCTTTCACAGGTATGAGTGGCAACACAAAGTATCTACACATATCCATGGTTTCATTTGGCTCCATGAAGCATCTGACTTTGAAAAATTACAATGGAATAACATTCAATCAGTACAAAATGCACTTGACTATATTGATAGATATGTCTCTTCATGGAACCCAAAAACCATTGAATTAAGAAACATAATGATTCGCATATCTCCTATTGACGATCCTTGCTTGATGGACACAAGAATGATAATGACAACAGACCCTTCCACTGACTACAGTGAATTGGCAAACCATGGACAATGCCACACAAAGTGCACCCTACGAACTTGTCTCAGGAAAAAAGGGACATCTCTTGTTTGTCGTTATAAAGCCTCTTGGAACATGCAAGACAAATCAATCCTCTCCAATGATGACAATAGCCAACCTAAACATACTCCTGCAAGGAATGATGACCGCTTGAATCTTCACAACCCATATATACTCTCTGTTTGGAGGGCCAATGTAGATTTCCAACCTGTTCTCTCAATAAATGCAGTTCTAAAATATATCGCAAAATATGAAGCAAAAGCCAAATAGAAATCTGAAACATACCATGCTTTGGTATCTCACATTTCAACCAATTTTGAGCCTGACAAACCTACCCCAATTGCTTTTCAAAAAATGCTTATTGATACTCTTGTAGATCGAGACATTGGTGCTCAAGAGACTTGCCACCTTCTATTAAAATTACCACTCTTCATATGTAGCGGGACATTTGTTTCTTTAAATGTTAACCGAAAAAACTTTCAACATGTTTCAATCTCACCCACATCCACAACCACGTCCCCAAGTTATATAGATGCTTACATGGCACGACCTACACATCTAGAAACATTGTCACTTATTCAAGTCACTCAAAATTGGACCTTCAAAGCATCTCGCAAGAACAACCAATGGAAAGAACTATCCACACCAACCATTGTTCAAGTAAATCCACGATTCACAAGCATCCCAACAAAAGTTGACAAAGCTTTCCAAGCATTCTGTTGGACTGAAATACTACTATACCATCCATTTTGCAATATTCAGAATGATATTGGTGCATCAAATGACCAAGTTATGGAAAAATGGGCAACTTTCTCTTGCTACTACCAACCATGGCATGTGCGGTGCACACCTCTGCAACCAGATGAAGAAACTAATACTGGAAGTCCACCTATTCAGAAGGACCACATGCAAGAAGATATACCTGATGAATGAAAAATCTTATCAAGTCTATATCTAGGCCTCCCTATGCACATTGATGAAATTGACATGCTTGGTCGACATGGAATTGACCTCAACCATGATTGGGGAGAGGCTCATGTAAATCCACAAGAAGAAATAATAGCTACTACTTTCATAGACTCAAATCGGCCAAAATTTCAAGCTCCATCTGATCTCAATCAAAACACCCAACTTCACCTATCTATTGAACAAAAAAAAGCATATGATATAGTTGTTTCACACCTATAAGCCATTGCTTTGCAGTCGCTACTTAGGATAATTTTTCAAGGAACAGATGGAACTGGAAAGTCTCACTTGATTAAAAGCATCAAGATCGCATTGATGAGCTCAACATCAATTGGCCAATCACCACTACTACTTCTTGCACCAACGGGTATCTCAGCATTCAACATACAAGCATCAACAATTCATTCTGGCTTGAGAATACCAATAAAAGAAATGGCCCCCTTACAAGGACAAACACTAGCAACATTCCAAGAGAGCATGTACTTCATTCGATACATTCTAATAGATGAAATGAGTTTCATTGGCCCAAAGCTACTACAGCAAATTGCGGGAAGCATTCCCAAGCCAAAATCATATCCCATTTGGAGGATGATCAATCATGATATTCAGTGACTTAGGGTAGCTACCACCAATCAAAGATATCCCTATGTATGCTTCCACTTCTTATGGGGGAATACTGTGGCGTTCTTTCACAGCAGTTATAACTTTGAACAAAATATTTTGTCAAATTGGAGACAATCCAACACAAATTAGTTTTCGTGCCCTTCTCTCAAATTTACGAAATGCAGAGCCTACAATTGTAGATTGGCAACTTCTAATGTCACGATCAAGCTTCTCACTCACAACTAAAGAGAAATCTCATTTCTCATCCTCCATACATCTATTTTCAATGAATGAAATTGTGTCTTCACATAATAAACGTGTGTTGTTATCTTCAGCAATGCCAATAGCATTATCCATAGCAAAGCAACTTAGGGGATCAACATGCTCAAATCTAGAAGAAGAAGAACTTGAATCTAACATACTCCTATGTATTGGCCAAAAGGTTATGTTATGTTCAAATTTGTGGGTGGAAACATGGCTTGTAAATGGTGCACTTGGAAAAGTCAAAGCAATTGTATATAGACATGGAGAAAGACCACTTCAACTTCCATTATTTGTTGTTGTTTGCTTCAAAAATTACAGAGGACCAATGTGGGATCACAATCAACCAAAAAATGTTTGTAATAACCCACCAAAATTGATTCAACAAAAAAATTGAGTATTTTTTTTTATTTTTATTATGTTTTATTCAATTGCATACTCTGGGCATCCATCCAATTAGGATTAGGCATTCATCCATTCGGGATGAGCTTCTAGCCATACGGGTTAGGCAATTGTCCATACGGGACGTAAATTTCCATCTATCCAATACGGGATAGGCATCTACCCATACGGGGTAGGCATCTATCCAAACGGGATAGGAGATGCTCTGGCCAGAGACTTAGACTCATCGGGACCATTCGGGTCCTGAGCCACTCACTAAGTACTACATTCTTCTAACAAGAATGCACTGAGGTCGCCGTCCTTAGGAGTAATTAAAAAATAATACAAGCTTGAATTCCGCCTCGGAATTTGGCTTAAAGCCTCGGGAAGTCAAGCGAATCCATACGGGATTCCTTCCGAGTATGCATTGAATTAAGTTTGATTATCTTATCCTTCAATTAGGATTCTTACTCAACCAAGCCTAGACCCCACCCACGAACGCCTGAGTACAAGGGACAACTCCGTCCCAAGACTGCCTACATACCCGCTTCGGCACGGGATCAAGGCGTAAAGTATGTAGTTCTGTTTTCTAATCTATGGTTTGATGTAAACTGATTTTGTGGGTACGCAACCCTTTCTAGGGTCAGTGTCCCAGACAGTTTCTCTGCGGTTGCTACCCACGATGGTAGCACTTAAGCGAAGGCTCAAGATGGCCTATTGCTTGTGGCCTAACAAAATAACTAGATCCTAATACTTATCATGAACGTCACCCAATTGCGAATCATCAATATCCCTTCGAGAAGAATAAATAAATAAATAAGTAAGTTTCACGAGAGTTTTTAACTTGACCATCCCTAAGAGGGGTTTACTATGGTTTATCTCAACGGATGTGAAATTCATTTAAAAGTTATCTTATTAAATTATCGATCCAAGAGGGATTACCCGCCCCTTGGATTTTTAACTTCCAAATGTCCCTTATTACTCCCCGACGATTTATAGTGATGATGCCACAGACGTCATTAATGCAGCTTTATTAGGCGTTAAGTGCAGTAGTTCAACACGACGGCATTACCCGTAAGCGTGACCCAGAGGCACCGTATATACCGAACGCTGCTAGTTTTAGTTTTCCAACTCCATTTGTTTAGTTTTCTAAACTAACATCATGCTTGAAATATAGTTATGAAATGGATGTACATAACTTAACCCTTAAATACTATTTGAAAAAAAAGAAATACCATTATTAAATGAATTAACACGTGTATTGTCATGGTAATGATAATCGTGAATTTATGAGTAATTGCATAAAAAAATAAGGAATACGAAATAATAATAATGCAATGCAAAAGTAACGTCATTTACATACAAAATGCAGAAATGTTTTCTCTTATCGCAAGACTAATTAGTTATAAGGTTACAAACTTCTCATGAGTGGCCAAATTGAATAATAATGAGACTTTACTTATCTCCAAAATCATGGGTCAAATAATCCATTCATTTCTCTAAGGATTTGAAATAATACATTGAATTCAAACTCTTGTTAATTTTAAGGAAATTAAATTTAACTAAACAAATGTATATAAAAAAAAAATTAATTTAAATTTAATTTAAAATGATTCACAAAATAACTTAAATTTTAAATCAAGCATTTAAACCTTCCATCGAAATTTTCCTATGGCCGAACCTTGTTTTATTTATATATATATAGAACCGAGGGTGGGGACCACGGGTCCCGTCACTCCCTGCGGTCCTGCATGTGCAGGCCCGTAGGGGTTGACGGGGCCACATGGTCCCCTCCACTCCCCTGCGGCCACTTGCAGTGACCGCAGGGTAGTGGGGGGTACCACTAACCCTGCCGGTTTTCGGTAATGCCATTCTGCGTTCGTGCGGTTATTTTCGGGGTCTGTGCCGAACGCGGTAGTGAATGCAATAATTGACGTTATGACATTAATATTTGTAAATTAACGTTGGGATTATATATATATATATATATATATATATAAGGTTTTAAATTTCTTTACAAAAGATAATTTATTTAAGAAAATAAGAACAGGTAAAATAATTAAGTTTTTTTTTTTTTCTTGGTTTTGTCTCTTTACAGAAACCAGACTTTTATTATTATCATTCACAAAGAGAGAGGGAGAGAGATTTATCCAACCATCACAGGAAGGGAGTTATTCCCAGACTTCTTAGGAAATTTGTTTATTTCCAGGATTTATTCTCAGAGTTCAGGAGGATTTATTCAACTGGTATTTACAGTGAGCTCTTTGTTCAATCCACAGAGAGTTTTCAAAAAGAAAATAATCACAAGGAGGGAGTTTAGAATGGTCATAGAGAAATATTCACAGAGATAATACGAATAATCATTAAATAATTACAGAGAGAAAAATTGTAGTGAAGTTTATCCTTGTTTTCAAATAATTTCTTTTCTATTCTTCAGAGAATTTATATAACCAGATACAGAGGAGATAATCACAATGAAATCTCTTTAGAGGATGAGATTTAGATAACAATAACCAAAGAGATGAAAAGATGGTTCTACTTAGCAAGAATCAATCTAAAATTTAATAAGAGGAAAAAAACAATTTAATCTGGATCTAAATTTTTTTTTTAAAACAGTGAATCTAATTCTTATCAAGCAATTTAATCTACTTTCTTTTTTATCAAGAATCTGAAACTAATAATCAACAATTTGTTCTACTTCTTTTTTTTTTCAAACATTTTATTCTACTCCAAAATCTGAAACTAAATTTTATCAAAAATCTGAAACAATGAATCAACAATTTATTTTACTTTTTTTTATCAAACATTTTAATCTACTCCAAAATCTGAAACTAAATTTTATCAAAAATCTGAAACAATGAATCAACAATTTATTTTACTTTTTATCAAACATTTTACTCTACTCCAAAATCTGAAACTAATTTTCATATCAAGAATTTAAACAATGAATCAACAATTTAATCTACTTTTTTTTTTTCAACCATTTAATCTAATTCTTATCAAAATCTGAAAACTAATTTCACAAATGAATTTCATTTTCATAAAATAATTTAATCTAATCTAATCTACAACAAGAATAAGATGCACAAAACTAAGCTTGAAGGAACCTGGGTGCTTGCAAAATGGTGTAGAGTCTTCCTTGATCCTCCAAATTGAAGAGAAATCCTCCCAACAAAATCTTGGCTGCAATGAAAAATGGACTACAAAGGAGAATTTGCAGAATTTCTTATGGATAAGAATAGCTAACACTCATTTTGAAACTTGTACCTATTTTATAAAAGAAATTTCAAATTCCCACTACCTAATTTTTAATTGAAAAAAATGAGATTCTCTCCCAATTTGGCCTCCATGCAAATTGATTAGGCTTAGTGGGAGGAGTTACATGCAAGGAGGTGGAGAAGCCTCTAGAAGCTTCTTATTCCTCCTACAACATGTGCCTTAATTTGGGGTGAGGGAAATTAAATAACAAATTAAAAATATATATGTATTTTCCATGTGTGTGTGGTTTATTATTTTTATTCCCTTACAATATTCATTCAATAATTTATCCAAGGAATATAATAGAGTTTTGTATTTAAATAAAAAAAAAAGGTGATAAAGGAGGGTTGTGACAATGTTCCTATAACCCCTGTGAGTCGTGGTGTTCGCCGTCAAATACTAGTAAAAATGGCATGGGCATTAACTATACACAAATCATAGGGGCTCACACTCCAATGAGCAACAATCAACATCGGAAACATTGATCATCAAGGATTGACATTCATAGCTATCTCAAGAGTTCGTGAACACACAAGTCTCCGTATACACCCCACCTTCACATTCAAAAGATATTCACGCATGCAAACCAACCCATATGTTGCTCATCAAAAACAAGAGGAGGAGCGATTGCTTGCATTATCAAATACTAGTTCTACAAATACAAGTTAAAAGATCTCCAAGTTTGTTCACTCAAGAACTTGTTTTCATAACTTTAAAATGTATACATTAAAACCATACTTTTTAAACTTGCAAAGTATTCAACAAATACTTCCTTTAATTTTGTTTGAATTACTAAATCTATAAATATTTGATAATCAATGTTAAACAAACAAGCATGTAACAAAAGTTGTACAATATTCAAATTCTAGTTATATCTCATTTCCATACTCTACATGTGCAAATTATACAAAAGGATAATTGAACACTTATTCATAATACTATTCTATTATTACTACAAGTGAAAAGATCTCTAGGTTTGTTCAATAAATCACTTGTTTTTGTATCTTTATAATGTATACATTAAATCTAGACTTTTTCAACTTACAAACAATTCAACAAATAGTTCCTTTAAAAAAATATTAATTACTAAATCTACAATTATTCAATAATCAATGTTAAACAATCAAGCATGTAACAAAAGTTGTACAATTTTTGACTTTCTAATTATATCTCGTTTTCATACTCTACAGGTACAAGTTTTACAATACGATAATTTCCCTTATTCGTAACACCATTGTATTATTAGTTACTTCCAATTCAAAAGAGTTTGCAAAAATAATTTGTATAAATAAAGGAACATTACAATGTTAAATGCATATATTGTTCAACGTCCAGAACTAACTTAAATACAATATCAAAGATATCCTCGGCGTACCCATTGCACACTAAGGTGTGATTGCTAGTAATTATTTACTTTGAAATTGAATATGTAAAATAATAAAATTCATGAGACCACTAACTTGCATAAATTTGAAAGCTTGAACTGCGCCACAAAATTTATGAAACCAACTCCTTTAAAATATTCTTAAAAAATCTTAACAATTAACCTCATCCATAAATCCACACCCTTATTCTCTTTTAACCTATAATTATAAGTATTTATCTTTTGAATTCTTAAATTGGTAATGCACTTTTAACATGCAATTGACAATTAATGTATTCTATGCTTCAGCATCTATAGCACAAAAATATGCCCAGCTCAAAATATAAGATCTAGTTATTTAATGTTTAGTCCCCTTACAAACAACTACTTGGCTATCATTCTTTATTTCTATGACTATGAACATTGGTCTCTTATGCCTAATCCTGAAGTACCATTGTGCATTACAGCTGCTGGTTGAGGAAGCCAAGAACAAGCTTATTCACCTCCTCAGGGAATTGCTCTTGAACAAAATGGCTCCCTTCCGGGAAAAACTTGACCTCCAGATTGGACACTTGAGATTTCAAGAAATCACTATTGATATAACACTCCATTCCTGGGGATTTCAGTACAAAATCTTTGGTACCCATAATCAGACGTACTGGAACTTTAATGGTATAATCAGTCAACTCCGCCAATCTTCCCCAGTGGCTGTGAATTGACATCCATAACTCAGACCATGTAAGTTAAATGATAGAACACCCTTCATGAATGTTTCAGAGAAAAAATAAAACAAAAAAATCAGTTTCTGAGATTTACCTCATAAAAGTAATATATGGAACTTGCACAGGGAAAGCAAATCCTGATTTCTCATACAGGCTTGAGTATGTTTTCAGGTCATCGTTAGTAAACCAAGATGGCAGAGGAGTTGCAGGATCATAGAGGTCCATGATCTCTTTACCCTCTTCTGCCATTGGCACTTCACTTCCAGAGAAAAGGGTATATATATTCCTTACCACTGTTTCTGTATCAAAACGCCCAAAGTCTGCCAAGGCTCTTCCGGGCTCCTATATAAACCCAAAACAGAGAAATTTATTGAAAGTTTTAGTAGGAGGAAAAAAGAAATCAGTAAATAAGCCAGCTTAAGTGTTGAAATTAAGTTACAGAAATAGGGAAAGAGAAAGAGACCTTCCAATGTCTTATATAATACCCTTGTGGTAACAAATCTAATTGAAGAGTTTCTTGGGCTGGTCTCATATAAGGGAATCCCATTGCAACAATGCCTCTCACTCTCTCAGGGTGCAGGAGACACAGATAATATGCAATGTTTGCTCCAAAATCCTTGGCCACAACAAATACCTGTAAAACTCGCAGAAACGGGCATTTTATATATGAATTTGGGATTCTAGAATCTCAATGGCCTATAAATTCATTGGATAGAGTTTTGGGTACTGACGTTCTGAATGCCAAAGGCATCAAGAAGGCCGGCCATGTCCTCCACCAGGTCTACATAGTTGCCTTTCTCTATTTGGGAAGGCTGATCAGAGAGTCCATAACCCCTGAAGTCAGGAGCAATTGCATGGAATCCTGCATCTGCTAAGGCAATCATCTGATGACGCCATGAATACCAAATTTCAGGAAATCCATGCAGCAGCAGCACATCTGGACCTATCACCAAAGCTCATTAATGCATTGCCATAAATTAAGAGAACATTAAGAAACCTTGAACAGAGTGTGAGAAATACCTGATCCAATCTCTGCAACATGTAATTTCAGTTTCCCAACATCAACATGCTTGTGTTGTATTTTCTCCATGAATAATAGAAGCACTGGACTGGGAAAAGGAGAAATTATTGAGAGCTGATGAAATGCTGTTCTTGGGGAAAATGTTTGTAAGTTTTATAAGTTAGATGATCGATTGAATAAAGGACGAATGCAGTTATTCTTCTAGAAAACTAACCCAATTACTATAATTAGTCTCTTAGGCGAAGGAATTGAAGTTATTCTTCAAGAAATTAAGCAATTGAAGTTATCCTTCAAGAAATTAAGACTACCCAATATTTACCAACCCAACAACCATATTAATTATTATAGACAAAGAATATATAATTTATTAAAATCTGACACATGGTGTTGATTAGGTATGAAATGAATTAGGTTCAAATTGGTAGATAAATAATAAAAAATAGGACAAACTTATTTTTACCCACTACAAGATTATTATGATAATCTTTGATGATGCATGAAGTAGTAGTATAGTATATGTGTAATCTTTCTTTTCTTATATGTTTATCAAGTGCATTAGTTTTGGGAATTTTCTTATCTATTTTTTGTAATAGTGAGAGAGGGAGAAACAGAAAGAGGAAGAGATAAGGATAGAGATAGGGAGAGAGGGGGTAAGGATATATAGATAGAGAGGAAGATGGAGATGGAGATAAAGAAGGAAAAGAAGAGGAATATGGAGAGGAGAGGGAGAGATAAAGAGAGAGGAGACAGGGTTAAATAGAGTGGAAGAGATGAATATAGTGAGAGGGGGAGAGAAGGAGATATAAAAAAATAAATATATATGAAGTGATAAAATAGAGATGGATAGAGAGACAAGTAAAGGGGTAGAGAGAGATGGAGAGATAATAAGACATAGATTAAGGGGGAGATGAAAGAATAAATATGGAGAGATAGAGAGACAAAGAGATATAGATATGAAGGTCTAAAAAGAGGGGGAGAGGTAAAATAGAGATGGAAATGAAGATAAAATGAGAGAAGAAGAGGGAGACAAATAGATAGAGAGATAGAGGTAGAGGAAGATATAAGGATAAGGAGGGAGATAGAGAGATATAGATGGTGAAATAAAGTGATAGAGAGGTAGAGATATAAGGAGATATAGAGATAGGGGGGGAGATAGAGAGATAGAGATAGCCAAACAAAGAGAAGTAGAGATGGACTAATAGAGAGGGAGAAAAAAATGAGGAAGATATACATGGGAAGAGAAATAGGAAAAGAAAAAGAGAGATATATATGAGAAGATAAAGAGAGAGAAATAGTGATATATGGGAAGAGAAAATGGGAGACAAGTATATATATATATATATATATATATATATATATATATATATATATATATATATATATATATATATATATATATATATATATATATATAGAGAGAGAGAGAGAGGGGGGGGCGGGGAATATAGAGTGATAGAGATAGAGATAAAGATAAATATAGGGAGGTAGAAAGGTGGAGTGTATGTGGAGAGAGAAAGATAATAGTAAAAAGGAAAGATGGAGAGAGATATAACTTGGGAAATGTAGATGATGTCATGGAAGGAGAGGAAGAGGATTATGAAGAGATAGAAAGAGAAAGATCTAAGAAGTGATATATATATATATATATATATAGAGAGAGAGAGAGAGAGAGATGCGATAAAGGGGTAGAGAGATATAGAATGAGGGAACCATAGGGAGAGGGAGAGAGAGATATGGATATAAAGATCGACAGATAGAAAGAGATATATTTTGATATATATATATATATATAGAGAGAGAGAGAGAGAGAGAGATATAAAGGAGAGATAAATATATATATAGAGAGAGAGAGAGGGGGAGAGATGAGAGAGGAAGATGAAGACGGAGAAATAAGATAGAAAGAGGTAGAGAGAAAGAGAGAGATGAAAAAAGATGGAGGAATAAAAAGATAGAGATAGGAAGTTATCTGTAGAGAGATGTCTTAAAGGTGAACTATTATATACTTAATTATATATTTATTTTGTATAATAATTATCTTATTATTATAAAATATAAAATTTAAAACTAAACATGTTATATTATATAATTAATTACAGTCTAAACAATCTCCTCTTACATGTGTTATGGTGGACATTTTTAAAATTTTACATTATTTTAATGGCAAAATTCCTTAAATATAGGTATTGAATTTGTCTCCATCAAAATTATATTTGGGAATGCTAGATATTATCACTTTCTTAATATCTTATAATATTTTGAGATTGACATATAACATCTTATATTTGATTAGACAATCGAAATTTTAATTACATTAATAATTAAAAAATTAATTAATAAATAATTTTTAAAAACTATTATTTTAAAATTTAATAATAATGTTTTTTATATTATGATAATAATAATAAAGTTCTTTAAATAATCATATTTCTTTAATAAAATAAAAGTAATTATAATGTTATTTAAAAAATACATTTACATTATAGTGAAATTAATTATTTAGTTCTTTTATTAGAATAAAACCAATCAATAATTATTTTTAAAAAATTATATATTATAATTATAATTATAATATATTTGATTAAAAATATTTATAGCTATTTAATATTTATTTTACAATAAAATAATATTTAATAAATTATGTTTATATTTAAAAACAAATTTTAATATGATGGTGTTGCGCAAGAGGCTGGGGTTGCAACCCAGAGAATTCAGGGATTTCAAGCGGAACGACAGGCCAAGATTCCTCACAAACCTAGGCTTCAGAGCTTGGAAAAAACCTAAGTGGGTTTGGGAGGATCAAAATAGAGCGCCAGGGTTTGGTCCAGATGTCAAAAATCATGATGGAGAAGGGACTTCCCTCGACCCAGAGGGGAATATCATTCCAACCCTAACGAACACATCACCAATACAGCTAGTGCCAAGATAGACTGGTAGAGTGTCTGTGACAAAGAGTGGAGGCCTAAGAAGATTCCAAGATCTGAGCCATCTGAGAAGGTAAAACCTAAACCTTCTGACTCCCAAAAGTTGTCCTTCCTGGATTGCAAAATTTGGAGCGATTCTGTAGATTTTTTTAGAGATAGGGGTTTATTCTTGAAATGCTATGGGGACTGGCCAGCTATATGTCGGGTTAAGAAATGGTGTGAGGAGATGTGGCCTTTCAGCATGGAGATTAAGACTATGCCAAATGGTTTCTTTCCAGTCATAACAAAAAACAATAAATATAAGTATTGGGTTCTCAATAATGGGCCTTTTTTGTTAGGAGGCAAAGGTACTTATATCAAAGAATCAGAACCAAATTTCAACCCCTCTCAAGGCCTTAGTGGAAGAGATCCCGGTTTGGCTATGCATTTACAACCTTCCCAGGGAATACTGGAATGAGGAAGTTTTCCAAATGATTGGGAGTAAATTAGAGTTTTATCTCAAATCGGATGAAGCTATTGAAAAGGAAGATTTTAGCTCATATGCGAGGATTTTTGTTAGTTGGAAACCTCTTTTCCAACTTTTGGCATGGATTGAGATTAATACAAATGTCAGTTGTTGGCTACAACAGATTGAGGCTGAGGATCACTTGGAAAAATGCTCAGTTTTTAATAAGGATGGTCACTCAAAGGAGGTTTTCTTGATTGGTCCTAAGGGCAAGTTAGTTGATGCCTCACTGGAAGCTAGAGTGGAACATTTTGTTGAGGTTCATATGATGGTTGGTCAGTCACACTCCTAGGATGTTGGGGTTTTGTCCTCCTTGAGGCTTGAGATGGTGAACGGTGGACCTTCTGCTGAGGATTCAAGACTGGTCGATAAGTTCAGAGGGACAATCCTAACAAACCAATTGGATGCAACGCAACTAATGGAGGAAGCACTTAACAAGGTTGAAATAGCCATGAATGTTATTGATGTGAGCATTGAGGACTCCCAAAAGGTTCGAACTTTAGATGGTGAATGGACACACACTCAAGAGAAGGGCAATAACTTGGTCAATGATACAGGGGCAAGTTCTGATGATGGTGGTGATGATATAGCTTGGGAGGAGGAGGGGGAGGATTGGGGTGCTTTTGACGAAGAGGACATTTTGGAATGTTGGACTATCCATCAGTTTGACTCTCAAACTAACAAAGTTGTTATTGGTGAAAATAAATCCAAAGGTTGTAAACCCAATAGAATTTGGATTGCGATGATAGGGAATTCCAAAGGTCAATCTAAACTCTCAGTAGGGAAGGGAGGCCCCCTTCCTAAAGGAAAATGAAACTCCTTAGTTGGAATGTCAAGGGTTGTAATGCCCTTGACAAGCGTCCTCTGATCAAGCGAGGGCTAGATCAGATAAAACTGGATCTAGTTTGTCTACAAGAAACTAAACTTAGTTTGGAGGAGGATATTGGGTGGCTGGGAGGTTGGAGCTTTGGGGCAGGGATTTTTTCGAGTGTTGTGGGCTCTTCAAGTGGGCTGGGGATAATCTAGAACCCCGCTCTCATCAAGGTAGAGGAACTTATCAATTCGCAATCATCGTAGTTGTGCAAGTTCCATTCCTTTGTTATTAATTGTGACTTCTTCCTAATCAATGTTTATGAACCAACAAGAGGTAATCGACAATTGGAAGTATGGAAATAATTATCAATGATTTTGAGCAATTTGACCCAGGATTTGGTTGTGCTTGGGGGGCATTTCAATGCTATTTTGGATTCTGGAGATAAGAAAGGTGGTAAGGTAGGTGTCACTACATCTCAACTGGGTTTCCAAAACTTTGTCTCAAAGAATGGCTTGTGGGAGTCAAGACTAACTTGAAGGGACCTTCACTTGGTTAAATTGGCGGGTTGGTAGGGAGAACATTACAGAGAAGTTACACGGATTTTTCTTGGGGGGTAACTGGGCTTCTAAACCTCTTTTGTTTGAAGCTGGAGTCCTACCGATGGCGACATCTGACCATTTTCCCATTGAGCTTTTGATATGTCTGGATAGTGCTCCAATTAGATTTCCTTTCAAATTTGAAAAGATGTGGCTTCATGACCCCACATTGAAGGCACTAGTCTCCTCTGCATGGTGGGAGGCCCCCTTGAGAATTGGATCATGGGCTTTTAAGTTTTTTTAAAAATTGCAGTACCTCAAAGGTAAACTAAAGGAATGGAACATGGTTAAGTTTGGGAATATTTTTGTGAACAAAAGTATGGTTGAAGTCAAGCTCAAATACCTAGAGTCGACAATTTTGGACCAAGGTATGACAATGGATGCCTTCAACAAAGAGAAGGCTCTCAAATCTAGACTTAGTGAAATCCTGGCAAGGGAAGAAGTATATTGGAAACAAAAATCCAGATAAGGTTGGCCTAATGAAGGTGACAGGAACACAAAGTTTTTTCATAATTTAGTTAAGGTCAGGCAATCTTGGAATAAGGTGACAGCCATCAAGAATAGGGCTAATGTGGTTCTGGATAAGCTAGAGGATATTAACAAAGAAGTTGTGGATTTTTTCTCAGAGCTACTTTCCAAGAACCAGAGCTTAGAATCTTTGCATCAAGATACTCTTTTGAGTAATATTTTGAAGGTAATTTCAGATAGTCATAATCAAGTCTTGTGTAAACCTATTTCAATTGATGAAGTGAAGCAGGTTGTTTTTCGGCTTTTTTCTACCGACAATTTTGGGATGTGGTTGGTCATGAGGTCTGGCAGGTGGTGGAAGAGGCGAGAGTCGATATCAAGGTTGAAAAAGAACTAAATTGTACCTTTCTTGCCTTAATCCCCAAAGTGGGGAAGCCGACATCCTTTGGGGATTTTAGACCCATCTCTCTAGGTAAGTGTTCCAAGATAGTGAACAGAAAAGTGGCCACATGCCAAAAAAAAGCCAAATTTTTCATAACCAGTGTAGGTTCTGAAAATTCAAAAATGTACTAGGCTTGGTAACACCAAGCCTAGCCAAAAAAAAATTAAAAAATAAAAAGTTCCTCAAAACTCATACGGATTTTGAGGAACATTTTTTTTTTTAATAAAAAAAATCAAAAGTTCCTCAAAACCCATACACATTATTTTTTTGGGTAGCCGACAGGTTTTGGCCATTTTCTATGGATTTTGAGGAACATTTTGTTTTTTAATAAAAAAATCAAAAGATCCTCAAAACCTGTACACATTATTTTTTTTGGGTAGTCGACAGGTTTTGGCCATTTTCAATGCCAAAACCCATGGAACAACAACAAGAGGAAGCAAAGAATGCATAGAAACCACACGGGTTTGTAATTATTTTGGATTTTTCCAGCATTAAGAGCAATTTTCAACAATGGCACCTCGTCGAACAGGTAAGATTTGATTGGTTTGATTATTTTTGTTTGCATTTTAATTGAAGTAGGGTTTTTTAATTGATTTAAGTTTTGTTTTTACTAATTTGATGTTTGATTCTTCAAGCAATCCCCAAAAATAAAATAGACAACAAAGACCTCCTCCTGCACAAGCAACACAAGCAAACCCTATAAACATTGCACATGAGCAAGGGTATATGCATGAAGTTGTGATACCAAAAAGATCCCACACTTCAAAAAAAATGAAAAATGTGCATAAGGCGCATGCCTTATAAGGCCCACACACTATAGGGCACGCACCCTATAGTGCGCACGCCTTATAAGGTGTGCACCTTATGTTCATTTTAAACTTGAAAACAACCCTGCTCCGCATTTTGGATACATTCTGCATTCCAAACCCACGTTTTGGTGATTTCGGGTGCCATTTTCTTGCGCTCGCCCTTTGTAAAAGCTTGAAATTGGGCACTAAGTTGTCCATCTCTCATCAAAATGCCACCACGCCATTGAAGAGCTCGAAGAGGTATGTATTTTTATTTTCTTATTGTCATTTTTTTATTAATTTGAAGATTAAACTAGGTTTACTTATTTAAATTTATTTTCATTATCAGGAAATGAGATTACACAAGAAAATGTTGAAAACACTCAATCACCTCCACATGAAGACCATATTGAAGAAGAAGCACATCAATCACCTCCTCATGAAGACCATATTGAAGAAGAAACACATCAAGAACCTCCTACAATCCCTAGACATCCCATAGGTACACAAGAAAACCTATTAGGTCAAATAGAAAATAGCCAAAAAGAGCTTGAAGGTTTAATCACAAGGCTAAAAGATCCCACTGGAACAAACTCCCATAGGACAAACCTTGCTAGTTCTTTGCAATCTATTGTATCTCACATACAATTTGTGAGTGGGCAAATAAATTTTTGGTTCCATAAGGAGGAAGAACAAAAGCAATTTTATGCTAACAAATTATCATATGCAGAAGTGAAGAAAAAGAAAATTAATAAATTTGACTTGTGTGCTCTTTTTACAGACCCCCAAACGAATCAACCTTTACACCCTGGATGTAGGAGATTCCCTATTCATTGGTGTCATCATGAACAGATTAAGAACAATTTTTGGGATAGGTGGTTGATGGTATTTGAT
Organism: Cryptomeria japonica; assembly: GCF_030272615.1. Lineage (NCBI taxonomy): Eukaryota > Viridiplantae > Streptophyta > Pinopsida > Cupressales > Cupressaceae > Cryptomeria > Cryptomeria japonica. The sequence goes on along the minus strand of NC_081412.1, from coordinate 588,661,261 downwards.
TAGCCCCCATGCAATAATCATTAGGTACCCCAATACTTTTTGAGAAAACTGCACTGTGAGTTTGTCCTTAATGAGATCCCAAACTATTTTGATTTTCTAGATTTTTAAGGTAGAGGTGGGGGTTCCTCTCATGATAGAGAGGGTGCATAGCATGATTCAAATCTCCCACCAAGACCCTTGGCCAGACCAATGGTGGAGCATGTTATTATTCCTTCCATTGTGAAGGAGAGTATTGAGGTTGAAACTCTAGACTCGATTAGCTCACTCACTCAGACCCTTATACAGTATGCTAGGCCTCTAGTAGAGGGTGATGCGAGTGATGATGTTGATTCTTCTAGGCATCGAGTTCCAGCTCATTTTTGTCAATCTTGTGGTTCTCTTTGCACTTATGATCTTAATAGTTCTAAGAATGCACGTGCACGAGCGAAGTTTGCTACAGAGAACATTGTCATGACAGAATCCTTGCTGAACGAAACATTTGGCATTGATACCCAGGTGAATTTCATTACAAGTTCATTTCATTCTTTTTATTAAATCTTATATGTAAATTTGAGAATATATCTAAATTAGTAAATTATTATGATAAAAAATCAGGGACAAAGTGTTCACAATACTAGCAACATTCTTGCAGCACCCTTTTTCACTACTTCGTCGACTACATAGGTATAAAACGAGTGAAGAAATATAATTATTATATGTAGATAGTTGAACCTTATGTGAATGATTTTCTAATTACTCATTTTGGATGTCAAATAGTTTGATGCTAGAGCTTCAACATCAACACCTCATAGTGTATTTCATTGACAATATTTCACCCAAGTAAACAATTTATTTTTAATGTTGTTATTAAATAATATAGATAGTTTTGGTGATTAAACAATATGCTTTGTTTAATTTTCAGATGTTGACATCAGAGACTCCTCCTGTTGTTTGCACGTCAATGGAGCGCGGTATTACTACAGCAGTAGCAAGTTCAACTGCTTTAACAGAAGTATGAGACATATTTGTAAATTTAGTAAATTTAGCATTACATTTGTTATCTTAATAATATGTTATTGAAAATTTTAACGACACTTGTATTTAGTTTAATTTATATTGTGATGCTTACAGGAGGGACTTGTCACTCCAGATCATGAACGTGCACCTGTTGTGGATGAACATCATGATTATTTGTATGTGGTAAGTGACTATTCTATTATATGTCATTCTAAAATTCAATTTTTGTATATGCTAACATCATTCTTTTCATTGTATCAGGTGGAGTTACAAAAAATTCTCGAGAGGAGGTCGAGTGGACGTACTCGAAAGACACCTGCATCATATACATATCCATCCCCTCGACAGGAAAAGATATCTTGTGATTTGTTTCCTTCCCCTAGAGGGAAATGAATAGAATAGGGTCCTATGTTGTATGCCTATATGGCAATTTTGAACATATGTTTTGTATTATGAATATGTATCATTCTATCTCCATATGGCTTTTGGCAAGCTCCTATTTGACTTTATTGGACACCATATGACCCCTTAGGTGTTGTTAGGGATCATATTGTGTCTTAATGGGTCATATGGTGTGTTATGACCCCTTACGACACAATATGGTGTCATTAGGCGTCGTATGGTGTCGTAAGGGGTCATATGGTATCCTATGACCCCTTAGGACACCATATGACCCCTTAAGACACAATACAATGTCATTATGGGTCATATGGTGTCCTAAGGGGTCATATGGTGTCCTATGACCCCTTAGCAAACAATACAGTGTTGTTATGGGTCGTATGGTGTCCTAAAGAGTCATATTGTGTCCTGTGACCCCTTAGGACACCATATGACCCCTTAGGATACAATATGGTGTCGTTATGGGTCGTATGGTGTCCTAAGAGGTCATATGGTGTCCTATGACCCCTTAGGACACCATATGACCCCTTAGAACACAATATGGTGTCGTTATGGGTCGTATGGACACCTAAGGGATCATATGGTGTCCTATGGGGCCATAGGACACCATATGACCCCTTAGGACACAATATGGTGTCACTACAGGTCGTATGGTGTCCTAAGGGGTCATATGGTGTCTTATGACCCCTTAGGACACCATATGACCCCTTAGGACACAATACGGTGTTGTTATGGGTCGAATGGTGTCCTAAGGGGTCATATGGTGTCTTATGACCCCTTAGGACACCATATGACCCCTTACAACACAATATGGTGTTGTTATGGATCATATGGTATCCTAAGGGGTCATATGGTGTCCTTTGACCCCTTAGGACACCATATGACCCCTTAGGACACAATATGGTGTCGTTATGGGTCGTATGGTATCCTAAGGGGTCATATGGTGTCCTATGACCCCTTAGGACACCATATGACCCCTTAGGACACAATATAGTGTTGTTATGGGTTGTATGGTACCCTAAGGGGTCATATGGTGTCTTATGAACCCTTAGGACACCATATGACCCCTTAGGACACCATACGACCCATAATGACACTATATTGTGTCCTAAGGGGTCATATGGTATCTTATGACCCCTTAGGACAAAATATGGTGTCGTTATGGGTCATATGGTGCCCTAAGGGGTCATAGGTGTCTTATGACCCCTTAGGACACCATATGACCCCTTAGGACACAATATGGTGTCATTATGGGTCATATGGTGCCCTAAGGGGTCATACGGTGACTTGTGACCCCTTAGGACACCATATGACCCCTTTGAACACAATACGGTGTCGTTATGGGTCGTATGGTGTCCTGAGGGGTCATATGGTGTCTTATGACCCCTTAGGACACCATATGACCCCTTAGGACACAATATGGCATCGTTATGGGTCATATGTTGTCCTTAGGGGTCCTATGGTGTCCTATGACCCCTTAGGACACAATATTGTGTTGTTATGGGTCATATGGACACCTAAGGGGCCATATGTGTCCTAAGGGGTCATATGGTGTCTTGTGACCCCTTAGGACACCCTATGACCCCTTAGGACACAATACAGTGTCGTTATGGGTCATATGGTGTCCAAAGGGGTCATATGGTGTCTTATGACCCCTTAGGACACCATATGACCCCTTAGGACACAATATGGTGTCATTATGGGTCGTATGGTGTCCTAAGGGGTCATATGGTGTCTTATAACCCCTTTGGACACCATATGACCCCTTAGGACAAAATATGGTATCATTACGAGTCGTATGGACACCTAAGGGGTCATATGGTGTCCTATGGGGCCATAGGACACCATATGACCCCTTAGGTGTCGTTATGGGTCCTATGGTGTCCTAAGGGGACATATGGTGTCTTATGACCCCTTAGGACACCATATGACCCCTTAGGACACAATATGGTGTCATTATGGGTCGTATGGTGTCCTAAGGGGTCATATGGTGTCTTGTGACACCTTAAGACACCATATGACCCCTTAGGACACAATACGGTGTTGTTATGGGTTGTATGGTGTTCTAAGGGGCCATATGGTGTCTTATGACCCCTTAGGACACAATATGATGTCGTTATGGGTCATATGGTGTCCTATGACCCCTTAAGGCACCATATGACCTCTTAGGACACAATATGGTGTCGTTATGGGTCGTATGGACACCTAAGGGGTCATATGGTGTCCTATGGGGCCATAGGACACCATATGACCCCTTAGGTGTCGTTATGGGTCGTATGGTGTCCTAAGGGGTCATATGGTGTCTTATGACCCCTTAGGACACCATATGACCCCTTAGGACACAATATGGTGTCATTATGGGTCGTATGGTGTCCTAAGGGTTCATATGGTGTCCTAAGGGGTCATATGGTATCCTGTGACCCCTTGAGACACCATATGACACTTAGGACACAATACGGTGTCATTATGAGTTGTATGGTGTCTTAAGGGGTCATATGGTGTCTTATAACCCCTTAGGACACCATATGACCCCTTAGGACACAATATGGTGTCCTAAGGGGTCATATGGTGTCCTATGACCCCTTACGACATCATACGACCCCTTAGGAAACAATATGGTGTCGTTATGGGTCGTATGGTATCCTAAGGGGTCATATGGTGTCATGTGACCCCTTAGGACACCATATGACCCCTTAGGACACAATACAATGTCGTTATGGGTCGTATGGTGTCCTAGGATACCATATGACCCCTTAGGACACAATATGGTGTCATTATGGGTCGTATCATATCCTAAGGGGTCATATGGTGTCCTATGACCCCTTAGGACACCATATGACCCCTTAAGACACAATACGGTGTCGTTATGGGTCGTATGGTGTCCTAAGGGGTCATATGGTGTCTTATGACCCCTTAGGACACAATATGGCATCGTTATGGGTCTTATGGTGTCCTAAGGGGTCATATGGTGTTTTATGACCCCTTAAGACACCATATGACCCCTTAGGACACAATATGTTGTCGTTATGGCTTGTATGGTATTCTAAGGGGTCATATGGTGTCTTCTGACCCCTTAGGACACAATATGGTGTCATTATGGGTCGTATGGTGTCCTAAGGGGTCATATGGTGTCTTGTGACCCCTTAGGACACCATATGACCCATTTGGACACAATACAGTGTCGTTATGGGTCCTATGGTGTCCTAAGGGGTCATATGGTGTCTTATGAACCCTTAGGACACCATATGACCCCTTAGGACACAATATGGTGTAGTTATGGGTTGTATGGTGTCCTATGACCCCTTAGGACACCATATGACCCCTTAGGTGTTGTTATGGGTTGTATGGTGTCCTAAGGGGTCATATGGTGTCTTATGACTCCTTAGGGCACCATATGACCCCTTAGGACACAATATGGTGTCATTATGGGTCGTATGGTGTCCTAAGGGGTTATATGGTGTCCTGTGACCCCTTAGGACACCATATGACCCCTTAGGACACAATACGGTGTCGTTATGGGTTGTATGGTGTCCTAAGGGGTCATATGATGTCTTATGGCCCCTTAAGACACCATATGACCCCTTAGGACACAATATGGTGTCGTTATGGGTCGTATGGATACCTAAGGGGTCATATGTTGTCCTATGGGGCCATAGGACACCATATGACCCCTTAGGTGTCGTTATGGGTCCTATTGTATCTTAAGGGGTCATATGGTCTCTTATGACCCCTTAGGACACCATATGAACCCTTAGGACACAATATGGTGTCGTTATGGGTTGTATAGTATCCTAAGGGGTCATATGGTGTCCTGTGACCCCTTAGGACACCATATGACCCCTTAGGACACAATACGGTGTTGTTATGGGTTGTATGGTGTCTTGAGGGGTCATATGGTGTCTTATGACCCCTTAGGACACAATATGGTTTCGTTATGTGTCGTATGGTGTCCTAAGGGGTCATATGGTGTCCTATGACCCCTTACGACACCATATGACCCCTTAGGACAAAATATGGTGTCGTTATGGGTCGTATGGACACCTAATGATGAATAAATGATGAAAAAATAGTACCAAATCATTATTGAGAGGGGGATTGAATTAGTATAGGCAAAAAACACTTTTCTTTAAACTGGTTTGACTAAAAAATTTGCACTTGACTGGCAAGCAATAACATCGGTCTAAACCAGATTACTGCCGGTTAAACACAATAAGAATGTGAAAGACATAAACCGGTAACTCTTAACTTTCCTCACAATCTGACATCTTATTTCCACTTCACCCATATGCATACACAAGTGACACATCAACACAAATGTAAAGACTTACTAATTCAACATGCTTTACCGCTTGACAAAGAATAACAAAGCATCACATGAAAAGCATCACAAATAACACAATTTTTCACGTGGAAACCCAACTAGGAAAAAAAATGGTGGGGATGAATACCCACAAGCTATTCTTTGAACCCTTTTGAAGTCTGATCTGTTAGGAGCCTAGTCCGGTTAGTGACTTTTACAATAGGTTCTATTAGGAACCGATCCTACTAGGGATCACCCGGTTAAGGGATGGCTAAAATACCTTGTTAAAGGTTACCTTGTTAGAGGGTTTTAAGAACTCAATGATTTTGAGTCACCCTGTTAAAGGATTTTACAGCAAGCCGATTAAAGCTACCCTGTTAAGGGATTTTCCAACTGTTGAAGTGGTTAGAGATCAACAGGTATTACAATGATCTGGTAACAACACTCAATGCCAATGTAGATCTGCTTTAGTTCCTTCCTTCTGCAATTGCACTCTGTAGGCATCTATTCTCTTATCTGGTCTGGCAAGAATCATGTATCTCTGCACTTAGATACACACACAACATTTGCCAACAACCTCAACATGAAGAACAACATTGACCTTATAGGAAATAGATAGGTTGGTAGCATAAACCCTAAACCCTAAACATTTTAGGTTAAGCAGTTCAGTCGGTTCAATCCTAACCGTTGAACATATTGCATTTCTTGGAGGCTAATAACCCATCATACATTCTCCACTATTTATAGAGACTTCGCACATTCCCGAGGTAGATAGGATCAATCTCCTTCATTCAAGATTCTTCACACGCACAAGACTGACGTGGCACCATGATCTTCATTATAATGCTAACTCATCATGTGATGTCATCGATTGAATCACACAGGCTTGGAACACTTCAGCCGGAAACCCTGAAGCTAAGACTACCAATCGGTAGTCATACCACATTCCATATACCGGTTTACATTCCAACATACCAGTTCACTTGTAACAAACATACCGCTTCACTTTTTCACACATACTAGTTCTCTTGCCAATTGCTTACTTCAATATACCAGTTCACTCTTCAGCATATTGACATCAATGACAACATACAATATCACCATGTCATCATATCGGTTCATATGCCAACAATCTCCCCCTTTGGCATTGATGGCAATATACAAAGATATCTCTCCACTTCACATCTTCTCCCCCAAAGTTGCAAATATCTTTTCATAATCACAACTTCTCCCCCTTTGACAACAATGCCAAAGTGGAGGCACAAGCTTACTTGTTCCACTATGCTGCTCCCCCTGAGGAGTAGCAACCTTCAATACATCAATCCTAAAAATATTTGACATTGCAATACCTGACTGATGTGGAGCACATACCTTTAGTTCACCTCTTGAAGGGGCAGCGCCCCTAATTCACCTCTCAAATAGGTAAAGGTAGCCTTCGGTAGAGGCTTGGTGAATATGTCTGCTAACTGCTCCTTAATGGAAACATGTTCCAATACAACCTCTTTGTTCTAAACCTTCTCCCTCAAGAAATGATACTTGAGCTCGAAGTGCTTGGTTCTAGCATGCAAAACCGGATTCTTGGAGATGTTAATTGCAATTGCGTTGTCACAAAATATACTTACCAGTTCAGATACAGGAACTTTGAAGCCATTTAATACATGCTTCATCCAAATTGTCTGGGTGCAGTTCATAAATATGACAACATACTCCACTTCTGCTATAGACTGAGAGATACAACTTTGCTTCTTACTCATCCATGAGACTAGTCTACCACCGAGAAAGAATGCACCACCGGTTGTGCTCTTCTGGTGGTCCACATTACTAGCCCAATTGGCATCGATAAACACTTTCAGGTTGAAATCATTACTGTATGGATACCATAATCCATAGTCAATAGTTCCCTTCAGATATCTCAGAATCTACTTGACTGCTACCAAGTGGGATTCTCTTGGGCTTTTTTGGAACCTTGCAGTAATGCCCACTGCATGTGCAATGTTCGGTCTGCTATGCACTACATAATGCAACTTGCCGATTATTGACCGATATTCTTTCTCATTTACCAACGCTAAGTCATCCTCCTTTGATAATTTACAACCGGTCACCATCGGTGTACCAACCGGTTTGTTGTCTTCCATGCCAAAAGTCTTCAACACTTCTTTGACATACTTGGATTGAGTGATAAAGATTTCATCTTCCATTTGTTGAATTTGTAGTCCAATGAAGAACTTAATCTCCCCTATGAGTGACATCTCAAATTCTTTTTTCATCTCATCTACAAAATCATGACTCATCTTGTCATCTCCTCCAAAGATTATGTCATCAACAAATACCTCACAGATTAGAATCTGATCTCCTTCTGACTTCAGATAGATATTGCTATCTTCACTTTTTCTCTCAAATCCAATTTTCACAAGATGGGAGTGCAAGCGTTCATACCATGCTCTAGGTGCTTGCTTTAGTCCATACAAGGCCTTATGTAGCCTACACACCATGTCACTATCTTCTGATAGGGAAAACCCATCTGGTTACTCTATATACACCTCCTATTCTAGCATTCCATTCAGGAATGCAAATTTTACATCCATTTGATATACTTTGAATCCCTTAAAAGCTGCATATGCAAGAAGCATACAAACTCCTTCCAATCTAGCTATTGGAGCAAAGGTTTCTCCATAGTCTTCTCCTTCTTCTTGGGCATATCCTTTACACACCAGTCTAGCTTTGTTTCTTACCACAGAGCAATCTTCATTTAGCTTATTTCTGAAAACCCATTTGGTGCCAATGACATTTTTATGCTTCGGTCTGGGTACCAAAGACCAAGTACCATTCTTTTCTATCTGGTCAAGTTCCTCTTCCATTGCCTTGATCTAGTCTTCATCTTTATGTGCCTCTTTGAATGTTTTAGGCTCAAATTCAAAGATCATGCAAGAGTTTTCTCTGACCTTTCTTCTTGTAAGGATTTATGCATCCTTATCTCCTATGATTTGCTTTAGATCATGATTCAGCTTTACATAATGAGGAATGATCTTAGTTGTTTCCTCTTGCTTTTCTTCTTCATCCTCATCTTCATCGGCATCAACATCTACCAGTGTAGGAGGACTGTTACTGGTGCTAGGTTGTTTTGCAACCGGTTCCCAGAAGGTTACTACTGGTTCATCTCCTACTTGCTCACTGCCAGTTTCCTCAGATTTCTCAGAGGTTTCATCAACTCTAACATTGATGCTTTCAACAATTTTCTGAGTCCTATTGTTGAAACATTTGAGAGCTTTGCTCTTTGTGGAATACCCTAGTAATATTCCCTCATCACATTTAGCATCAAACTTTCTCTGATGTTCACTCCTCTTGATATAACATTTGCTACCAAACACTCTAAAGTAGCTTACCACTAGTGTCTTACCAGTCCAATACTCATAAGGTGTTTTATCCTTACCCTTTTTTATGAGTACTCGGTTCATTGTGTAGACTGCAGTGCTCACCACTTCTCTCCAAAAGGTGTGAGCAACTTTCCCTTGGATCAACATTGTTCTAGCTACTTCAACCATAGTCCAGTTGTTCCTCTCTACTAGGCTATTATGTTGTCGAGTCCGGGGGGGAGACAGTTGCCTCTTGATGTCATTCTCTTCACAGTACTTGTTGAATTCACCAAAGGTGAATTCTCCTCCTTGATCAATTCTAAGGCATTTGATTCTTTTACCGCTTTCTTTTTATACCAGTGCTCTGAAGGCTTTGAACTTTCCAAAGGCTTCAGACTTGTCCTTCAAGAATGTGACCCACATTACTCTTGAGCAATCATCGGTAAGAATCATAAAATACCTATCTCCCTGCACACTCCTAGTTTTCATAGGACCACACAAATCAGTATGCACAAGATCAAGTAAATTGTCTGCAGTGAAAGATTTACCTTTAAAGGTTGAGGAAGACATTTTCCCCGGTTGACACTCTCTGCACAAAGGATTTTCTGGTTTTCTCAGCATAGGCAATCCTCTAACTACCTTGATCTTACTGGCCTTCACAATATTGTCAAAGTTTACATTGCAGAGTCTCCTATGCCATATCCAGCTATCCTCAAACTTAGCCATTAGACATGTACTGACATTAGCATTCAGCTAAAATAGGTTACCTTTGGTCTGCATATCGGTAGCCATCAGTTCACCATTCTTTCCTTTGATTTTGTACACTCCATTTTTGAATTTCAGAACGAGTCCACTATCATTCAGCTGGGCAACACTTAAAAGGTTGTGTCTGAGACCTTCTACCCAATACACATTGTCAGCACTGCTTCTTCCATTCAGAGAGATGAACCCTCTGCCTTTTACCATACATGGTGCATCATTACCAAAACAAACCACACCACCATCATACTCGTCCAGAGATAGAAACTTACTCCAGTCACCAATCATATGGTGAGAATAGCCATTGTCAATAATCTACTCATTGGAATTAGCAAAGCGGGAGACAAGAGCCTTCTTGTGTGACACATCTTCCTTGATAGCTACAAACACAATATCTTCATTTTCTTCATCTTCTGATTCCTCATCAGTGACACCTTCATCAACTGCTACAAAATAGTTTCTCTGGTTTCCTCCTTTGAACTTCTTGACCCTCTTCAGTTTGTCCTTGTTGTCACCATTAGGGCACTTTACAGCTATGTGTCCTATCCAGTTACAAGAAAAGCATTTCAAAGGAATCTTACCTCTGTATTTACCGGTTCCCTTGGGAAGTCTCTTTGCAAGAAGAGCTTCGAATTCCATTAGGATCTCCTCATCATCCATTTCTCTACTTTGTCTTGGTTCACCACTAGTACTAGCTTCTTTGCCTTTTCTTGATGTTGTAGTAGATGCTCTGAAGGCTGATTCAATCTTCTGAATACTGCCATCATAATTATTTAGCTCATAAGCTGTTAAGTTTGCAATGACGGAGTCCAGAGATACCTTTGTCTTGTCTACAGACCTCAACTTTTGAATAACAGCAACCCTTATTGCATAGTTGGGTAATAAGGATCTCAAAACTTTGCTAACAACAGTGGAATCTTCCATTTTACCACCTGCACTCTTGATATCTCCAACAACCGCTTTGATTCTTATTCCATATTATCGAATGGTCTCTCCTTCAACCATCTGCATGTCTTCAAACTTTCCCCTAAGGCTTTCTTCCTTAGCTTGTTTCACATGCTCATCACCGCCATAGATATTCTCAAGGGCATCCCATACTTCTTTGGGATTCTCTTTATCCTAAACATCAATAAACTCAATGTCAAATAAGTTGTTGATTAGGGCTTCCATGGCTTGCCCATTCTCCTGAATCTCTCTCTTTTGATCATCAATGAGAGTACCGGTAGGGATAACATAGGCATTCTCAACATAGCTCCAGTGTTGAGCACCCATACTTTTGATGTATATCTTCATTCTATCCTTCAATATTTTGAAGTTGTCTCTGTTGAACTTTGGACCTTCCCTCTTCATCATTACAGTAGGATCTTTGCCTCAAGTGGTTAATCTTACAACACAGAGGACCTGGAAGATGCTCTGATACCAATTGATGAATAAATTATGAAAAGATAGTACCAAACGGGTACTGAGAGGGGGGGTGAATCAGTACAGGCAAAAATCACTTTTCTTTAAACTAGTTTGACTGAAAACTCTGCACTTGACTAGAAAGCAATAACACCAGTCTAAACCAGATTACTGCCGGTTAAACATAGTAAGAATGTGAAAGACATAAACCAGTAACTCTTAACTTTCCTCACAATCTAACACTTTATTTCCACTTCACCCATATGCATACACAAGTGACACATCAACAGAAATGTAAATACTTACTAATTCAACATGCTTTACCACTTGACAAAGAATAACAAAGCATCACATGAAAAGCATCACACATAACACACATATTTTTCACGTGGAAACCCAACTGGGAAAAACCACAGTGGGGATGAATACCCACAAGATGTTCTTTGAACCCTTTTAAAGTTTTCTCTGTTAGGAGCCTAGTCCGGTTAGAGACTTTTACAATAGGTTCTGTTAGGAACCGATCCTGCTAGGCATCACCCAGTTAAGGGTTAAACCCTGTTAAAGGTTACCTTGTTAGAGGATTTTAAGAAATCAATGATTTTGAGTCACCCTGTTAAAGGATTTTACACCAAGCCGGTTAAAGCTACCCTGTTAAGCGATTTTCCAACTGTTGAAGTGGTTAGAGATCAATAGGTATTACAATGATCTGGTAACAGCACTCAATGCCAATACAGATCCACTTTAGTTCCTTCCTTCTGCAATCACACTCTGTAGGTATCTATTCTCTTATCTGGTCTGGCAAGAATCATGTATCTCTGCACTTAGATACACACACAACATTTGCCAACAACCTCAACATGAAGAACAACATTGACCTTATAGGAAACAGAAAGGTCGGTAGCATAAACCCTAAACCCTAAACATTTTAGGTTAAGAAATTTAGTTGGTTCAATCCTAATTGTTGAACATATTGCATTGATTACAATAGTCTTGAAAAGATCTCAAGACGTTCTCCATCGTTCGTTCCTCACCGCTTCTAGGAGGCTGATAACCCATCACACATTCTCCATTGTTTATAGAGACTTCACACATTCCCAAGGTAGATAGGATCAATCTCCTTCATGTAATATTCTTCATGCGCACAAGATTGACGTGACACCATGATCTGATCTTCATTACAATGCTAACTCATCATGCGATGTCATCAGTTGAATCACACAGGCTTGGAACACTTTAACCAAAAACCCTAAAGCTAAGACTACCAACTGGTAGTCATACCACATTCCATATACCGATTTACATTCCAACATATCGGTTCACTTGGAACAAACATACCACTTCACTTTTTCACACATACCGGTTACAACATCATACTGGTTCTCTTGCGAGTTGCTTACTTCAATATACCGATTCACTCTTCAGCATATTGACATCAATGACAACATACAATATCATCATGTCATCATACCGGTTCATATGCCAACACCTAAGGCATCATATGGTGTCCTATGGGGCCATAGGACACCATATGACCCCTTTGGTGTCGTTAGGGATCATATTGTGTCTTAACGGGTCATATGGTGTGTTATGACCCCTTAAGACACCATATGACCCCTTAGGATACAATATGATGTCATTAGGTGTCGTATGGTGTTGTAAGGGGTCATACGGTATCCTATGATGCCTTAGGACACCATATGACCCCTTAAGACACAATACGGTGTCGTTATGGGTCGTATGGTGTCGTAAGGGGTCATATGGTGTCCTATGACCCCTTAGGACACCATATGACCCCTTAGGACACAATTGTTGGCAATTTTGATGTTTGATGTTGTGATTGTCATTGATGGTCACACACTTGCCTTGAGATCACTTTTTGTTTGTATGAGTTAAAGCTCAACTAGTATTTGTTCCAACCAGTATCATGTATTATAGTCTTTAGACTATCTATGTTTTGGAGAAAGTGTTCACTGGTCTCAAGCGGTATGAAGACCCAAGCGGGTCAAGGATCTCAAGTGGTACAAAGAAACGAAGCGGCACAACACATTTTTCCCAGTCTTCATTTTGTCAAACCGGCAACTGGTATTTTGTCTAAACCGTAATTTTGTTTGAATCGGTAATACTCTGTGCTGAGTTACAAACCGGCATTTTGTGATGAGTTACCATCCAATGATTGTTTAGCGGTGTCGACACTTTGACGATGCATGTTGTGTCATGTTGTCAAAAGTGTCCAGATGCATTGAACCTAGGAAATTGTATTGTAACCCTATTGGACCGACATGAAATCAGATTCCTTCATAAGGACATCATATCTAGGGTTTTAGTAGTTGTTGCTAGGGTTTAAGGTGGTTTATGAGTTTTTGAGAGTGTGAATGTGTTGAAGACTAAAGTAATGTTGGAATGCATTAGGAACGAGCTATCAAGGATCTAACCAAGCAATCTGTGCTATTTGCTAGATCACTCACTTGTTGATTACTCACATCTTCGACAAGTCTGAAGCCCTTAACCGGGTAGGCCCAAAAAGCCTTTTGTAAAATCCTCTAACAAGGTGGTTCACATCTGTGGATCTAAAATCCTCTAGCAAGGTAGTCTTTAATCAGACTTATCTCCTAACAGAGATTGAGATTCCTAACAAGATCTGTTCTGGTAAAGAACATTCTATGACCTTAACCGGTCTGGTTCCTATTCTGTAGATAGTTACTTGTGAGTTTCAACTCACCGTGGTTTTTCCCATTTTGATTTCCACGTCAAATATCTTGTGTTATGGTGTTATTGCTCCTGTAGGTGAATGTCTTATTTGCTATCTGGTTTGCATGTGTGTTAACCGGTTTGTTTGTTAAACTATTGTACCGGTTTACTACTAGACTATTAAAGTGTTCAAGTACAAGAATTTTTGGTATACTAATTCACCCCCCCTCTTAGTATTCATCAATTGGTATCAGAGCCAATCTTTCTATAAGTCTAACCACTTGGAAAGAGATGAGGGAATACACTATGAGGGAACTTACTCATTGGCTCACTCAGTCTGAGCAAGCCTATGATGAGCTTATGGTAAAATATAAGGCCTCTCAGGCAAAAAGGAGAGAATATGCTAAGAAACTGATGGAGCTATCTGAAAATAGTTCTTCTGATGAAGCAGATATAGAAGCCAGATATAGAAGCCCTAATCCAAGAAGTAGAAAATTTGAATGAATCAAACTCCAACTTGAGAAAGGAGTTGGAAGGACTGACTATCCGAATGTGTCAAGATCTTGAGAACTGGAGGAAGGCTAAAGATCTGATCAAGGATAAAGATCATGAGATCTCCAAGTTGAAGCAAGAGATCAGTGCTCTAACCGCTCAACTCCATGCGAGAAAAGTGGAAAAGGAAGACATGCAAGGAGAACTAAACATAGCCATCTCTGAAAATGCAAACTTGATGGAGACAAATACTGCTATTTCCAAAGAACTCTCTGAGTCAAAGGAAATACTTGCTAAGTTCAACAAGAGTACTATTAAGCTTGAGCAAAAGCTTGAATCAGCCAAACTGGTCAAGAATACCAATGGACTTGGTTTCCCTAGTCATGAGGAAGGTGAGACCTCTGGTGCAAATGTTGAAGCATCAAAGAAGCAACCAGCATTCAAAGATAAAGGTAAGCAAAAGTTCAAACTTGTTTGCTTTAACTGTCTTAAAGAAGGACATACTACTAATGTGTGTAGAAGCAAAGCCTACAATAACTTTCCTTACTTCATGAACAATGTACCTAGATCCAATAAGTTCAATGGTAATTGTTATGCATGCAACAAGTTGGGCACAAAGCATCTGAATGCAAGTTTGTTATGAGCAACACTAGAAGATATCCTCAAAGGACTCAAGGAGTTGGACCGGAACCTTTTGTGAACTAGAATCCCAACCGGTTTAATACCTATAATCATCAGTTAGCTAGCGGTGGCTATCAAACGGCAACCAAATGGAGAGAAAATTGTTGGATTTGTCATGGTCATGGTCACACTACTGCAACATGTAGAAGGAAGAATGGAAACATGAATAATGGACCTTGGAAAGCACCTGGAATGGTTTGCTATCATTGCAACAAACTGGGTCACATTGCTAGATTTTGCAGAAGTAGAAAGAGCATATTGGATGACATACCAGTCACTCCAGAAGGAAAAATTGATGTCAAAACTGTTCAAGCAGGTATGAAGAAAACCTAGAAGAAGAAGCCAAAAGAAGTAATTCAAGATGAACTGGTTTTTGCACCTAGTGTGGAAATTTTGGAATCGGCAAACTAAGCTACAAAAAGCTTAGGGGGAGCAAATGGTGAAATGTTTTGAACCCCTGGTTGGCACTGGTAAAAGAACTTAACCGGTGTGTGATACCTATCAGTCAACAGAAGACCGAAAATGGTAAAAGGCAAATTAGGGTTTACGCCCTAATAGTGGAGCATTTATTATGGTAGGTGAGGAATATGTTTATAAGGATTTTTCAAATATTTTCTCACTATCATTTCTAGAGCGAAGAATTTTTTCAAGTGCAGAGTGAAGAAAAGGCGATTTGTGTTGCGATTCAAAGAAGTTTCAAAACCCTGAAGAAGATTCAAAAGTAGATATGAAACGGTCAAAAGAAGAACTCAAAGCGGTAATTTAGCAACCGACGAAGTGTGAGATGAAGTGGAATCATCAAGCCCTAAATTATCAATTTTCGAAAGGTATTTCTCGAGTTTTCTATTTTATCATGGCCTCCACATCTCATGATAGTTCTAGTGCAACTGTTGACTCTATGGACTTCATTAAGTGAAAGTCGAAATACAATGCCCTGTCTCAAGTACCGATTGGTTTTATAGTAGATGAAGGGATTTTTGATTACATAGACTGCAAAATTGAAGACCTAGAGTCTCTCGCAATCCATTCTCAGCTAGGTCTATTATGTGGGAAGGATAAAAAGATCAAACTGGAGTATAGCATCTTAGAGAAGAAGAAGCTTCACAATGCGGTTTACTTCCTAGAGGATTTCACAGATGACCACATTCAAATCATTCTGAGCAAAGTCCATGGTGACAAGATGTATCTTGAGAGAACGTATGATATCACACCGCAAGCAATTCATGTCGTCATCGTGTTCTGCAATAAAGGGGAAGTGCCAGCCCTAAGAAAGGTAAGCAAGACCGAAATGTCCAAGCTCACCGGTTTAGTGAGCGACTCATGTGGTATGATCATCAACTCAATCCAGGATGATCTAGTCAAGTATGTCTACATGGTGATAGGCTACCAAACGTTCTTTGCCAGCAGAATTAATTTTGTCTCTACTGCAGCAGTAACTGCCGCCTACAGGATGATCAAGGAGGATGCATCATTTGATCTATGCACCTATATGCAAAGACAACTTTTGCTGAATCTTAAATCGATCAAACAGGACAATGCACTAAGATTCAAGTTTGGACAACTGCTGGTTGGGTTGTTCTTTTACTTTCAAGGCTACTTTCTAGGATTAGGAGACATTCGGTGGTCTGTTGATCAACTGGTGTCAAAACAAATCAAGGAAAGTCTACAAGCAGTTGGAACCAGCTACCCTGAAGTTCTGAATAAATACTTTAATGAGTTCAAAAGAAAGATGAGCCTAAGGATGAGAATATCTAGTGACATTGTTAAGAAATATGAAGAGGACATCTGCTTTACCATCAATGTGGATGAATGCATAATGGAGGTCGTTGAGCCAAGAGAGGAAGAAGTGGAGCCTATGGGCTATGAGGTAATGTATGATATGCTGGATGGGTATGCCTCTACCCTACTTGCCTCACCTCTTGATCCTAAGGCAAAGAGAACCGACACTTATTTAGAAAGGATTACACCTATTGAAGAACCCTCAACAAAGAAAGGAAAGGCAGTGCCTTCAACATCAGCACCGGTTACTGCAGCTAGTCCCAAAATGACCAAGCAGTCACCAGTTAAGAAGAAACTGGAAGCGGCACCTACAAAATTATTTGAAAGAAAGAGGAAGACAAGGAAAAACTCACCAGACTCAAAAGAAACAGTGTCTGAAGAAAAGCCTAAAAAGACTAGGCAGACAAGGAAAAAGACAAAGAATGAACCAACAACTTCTACACCGGTAAATATTGACATTTCTTCTTACAAACCTTTGACACATTGTCAAAGAACCATAAAGAATATTAAAAGAAAATTGTTGAATGATTTAATTGATTATTTTGATGACTTCAATGATGATGAAAAGGAAGTAGTTGAATAGGAAATTATTAAGTATTTATGTGTTAATGACCGGTCACTTTCAGAAATTAGATCTGAGACACCGGATTCTTTGTATAAATCTCTAGACAACAAATGGCTCATTGCCATAGAGAAGGAACAGGAAATAAGGGAGAAAGTATTTGCCCAATACTTTCCTGACCTATCCAATTCTAACCTCTTTGAGATCATGAACCAAAACAAAGGACTCTTCTTCACTAGAAGGAGAAGACTAGTTATTAGAAGGGAGAATTGATGATGTTGAAAAAGACACTCATCATCACGTGATGACTGCTATAAAATCTTATAAGGCACTTCAAGCCAACAAGGAGGCTGAGCAAGAACCAGCAATAACTAAACCGGATGAAGTATACAACAATGAAGGAGAACATGTAACCGAGCAAATGGAACCCATTGATGTTGACACCTTAGATGGTGAAAGTGTTACTCAGGGTACACCATCCGAAGGAATAGGATAGGTGAAGCAGATAGGAGAATAAACAAAGCAACAAGAAGTGGCAAAGAAGAGATAGGAGGATGAAGAGGATAAGAGAAAAGAAGCAAAGAAGAGAAAGATAGAAGCGGAGAAGAAAAAGAAAGAGGATGAAGATGAAGAGAGGCGGAAAGAAGAAGAAAAGAAGAAGAAGGAAGAAGAGGAGGAGTAGAAGAAGGATGAAGAGGAAAAGAAGAAGAAGGATGAAGAAGAGAAGAAGAAGAAGGATGAAGATGAGAAGAAGAAGAAGGCTGAAGAGGAGAAGAAGAAGAAGGATGAAGAAGAGAAGAAGAGGAAATAGGAGGAAAAGAGAAAAGAGGAAGAAGAGAAAAAGAAACAAGAAGATGAGAAGAAGAAGAAAGAAGAAGAGGATAAGGAAAAGGAGAAGAGAAAGGAAGCAGAGAAGAAGAAATTCGGGGAGGAAAAGGAAGAGGAGAAGCAGAAAGAAGTAGCAAAATAGAAAGTAGAGGAGGAAAAGGAAGCAGAGAAGTGAAAAGAAGCGAAGAAGAAAAAGAACAAGCGGCAAAACGCACTCAGATGGAGACTTCAAAGGAAACTGGTAGTCTAGACAAATTGGCTGACCTCACCAGTCCTATTGACCTCCAGTCTGCAAGTGAAATGGAAATACTACATAGTATTAAGATTTCTCAAGATTTCCTTGAAGTAATAAGGAGGAAGAAGGAGGAAGATGTGATCCAAGCTGTGGTGGACACTCTTACCGGTTTGATACCCGGCACAAACCTCCCCAATACTGATTCATCACTGGCACAATTAAGACTCCTTTGCATAGTAGTGGATGATCAGGTGTAGAGCCTAGAAGAGGTAGCAGAGGCAAATGCCAAGAAAGAGCATCAAAAGGCTCTGAACATTGCTCTGGTGAAGAAGCTAAATGAGCTCCGGTCCGATCTGCAAAAAGCTCAAAAAGATATAAGGGGTGCTCTGGATGAGGGTAATCTAATTCTTAGCAAGATATGTAAACCTCATCTATTTTGCGATGATGTGCTAACCCAGAAGGAAAAAATACAATCAGATATGCAGTCATTTATCAACACCTTCAAGATGCCATATGATTCCTTCTCCACATATGGGCAAACTGTTCACAGGCTTCAACTTCAGTCTGCAAGAATTGAGGCAGAAATAAGAAATTGGACAAGGAACTTGTAGGAAATTCAACTGGTCCTACTGCCCAGGCTGCAAATTCTCCAAAAATGTTATCTCAATCTGGATGCCTTAACGATGACTCAAGAAATGAGCACAATAGATGCCATGGAAGAACGGGTCTCCCAAATTCAGATAGAGAAAGAAGTGGCTACCTCCCTACTTGAGTCCTAGTCCTTATCTATGAACCAATTTTTGCAGGACTTTAAATCAGTTTTTGACAAGTTTTACTCTTTATTGTCATAAACTCTTATTTCTTTAATACCAATGAAAACAGGGTTTGTTCAGCTATACTTTGTCATTGTTGGCAAAGGGGGAGAAGTATTCTGGTATTTAAAATTTTGATGTATGCTCTATATATCTTCATGTCTATCTTTGTAAGAAAATAGTTATACATTATTTTGTTTGCAAAAAGGGATAGTGTATATGCTTAGGGGGAGTAATTTTGCTTACGACATATTGTTTGTTGTAAAACACTTAGATGTCAAAATTTTCCTAAGTGTTGTCATCAATGCCAAAGGGGGAGATTGTTGGCAATTTTGATGTTTGATGTTGTGATTGTCATTGATGGTCACACACTTGCCTTGAGATCACTTTTTTTTTGTATGAGTTAAAGCTCAACCGGTATTTGTTGCAACCGGTATCATGTATTATAGTCTTTAGACTATCTGTGTTTTGCATAAAGTATTCACCGGTCTCAAGTGGTATGAAGACCCAAGCGATTCAAGGATCTCAAGCAATACGAAGAAACGAAGCGACACAACACATTTTTCTCAATCTTCATTTTGTCAAACTGACAACCGGTATTTTGTTTGAACTGACAATACTTTGTGCTGAGTTACCAACTGGCATTTTGTGATGAGTTACCAACCACCAATTGTTTAGCGGTGTCGACACTTTGGTGGTGCATGTTGTGTCATGTTACCAAAAGTGTCCAGATGCATTGAACCTAGGAATTTGTATTGTAACCCTATTGGACCGACATGAAATCAGATTCCTTCATAAGGACATCATATCTAGGGTTTTAGTAGTTGTTGCTAGGGTTTAAGGTGGTTTATGAGTTTTTGAGAGTGTGAATGTGTTGAAAACTGAAGTAATGCTGGAATGCATTAGGAATGAGCTATCAAGGATCTAACCAAGCAATCTATGCTATTTGCTAGATCACTCACTTGTTGATTACTCACATCTTTGACAAGTCTGAAGCCCTTAACTGGGTAGGCCCAAAAAGCCTTTTGTAAAATCCTCTAACAAGGTGGCTCACATCTGTGGATCTACAATCCTCTAGCAAGGTAGTCTTTAATTAGACTTATCTCCTAATAGAGATTGAGATTCCTAACAAGATCTGTTCTGGTAAAGAACATTCTATGACCTTAACCAGTTTGGTTCCTATTCTGCAGATAGTTACTTGTGAGTTTCATCTCACCGTGGTTTTTCCCATTTGGGTTTCCACATCAAATATCTTGTGTTATGGTGTTATTGCTCCTATGGGTGAATGTCTTATTTGCTATCTGGTTTGCATGTGTGTTAACCGGTTTGTTTTTTAAACTCTTTTACCAGTTTACTACTAGACTATTAAAGTGTTCAAGTACAACTTACTAACTGGAACTATGCAACTTACTGAAGGAATTCAAAACTCTATACAAAGACATATGCAAGACAAACCTACTAATAGTTGACATAGATAAGCAGATGAGCAAGGTATAGGATGAAATCAATAAACTTGCAGACAGTTTTGTTAACTCACCTAATATATTATCTATTTTTGAACAGAAGATAACAAGTTTTGAGGAAGAGTTACTTAAGCTAGGAAGAGAAAAGGAGAGAATAGTAGATAAGGCAAAGAATTTGAGACTAAGACTGAGTCCAAGATTGGACTATCTAGCATTCATGTGGAAGGAAACATCTGAAGCACTAGTACAGGGACAGAGAACACCGATAGAGCATATGCAGCACCTCACCAGTACAGTTCAAAGAACAAAGACAACAATAAAGGATAGCAAGAAGTTTATGGAGATTATAAACTTGACTTTGGCGGATCTTTTTCAAATTGTGACAACACAGCTACAAGGTTGAAGACTACAACTCTATTGAAACCTTGACAACCTTTGTCATTGATGCCAAAGGGGGAGTAGTGGTATGAGAAAATAATCAGGTAAAGACTCATCTACTCTGGGGGAGTCCACACATTTTTGGTTCACATATTTTTGGATAACACATTTTTAGATTTTCTCATGAGTGTTGCCATCAATGCCAAAGGGGGAGATTGTTGGCATATGCACACTCCAATGAGACATTGAAGGTGATTGAAGGTTTTGTCATTGATGGAAACCTTACAATCCTATGGCACCAGCAAGACATTCCACCGACACTAGCAAGATCAGACTCTACACCAGCAAGGAAAGGAAGCATACCGACATAGAGGTGGATAGGATTTTTGTTATATTTTATTTTGTTTATTATTGTAAAAACTTTGTAAGCCGACTTGGTATCGTTGTAAAATGACTCTTATATATAAAAGATCATTGTAGGACATTTGATAAGAGATGGTAGAATGTAATTAGGAAAAATAAGATAGACCTATTATGTGAATTATAGGGTAAAGGTTTATGTAAGTAGCAGAGCAGAAATCGGTACTGGATCTGGCATTATACATGCTATTCTGAAGCAGTACAAGACACTAGATTTATATAATCCATTTTGTAAGTTAGTGAGACTTCCTATTTTGTATTTGAGCAGTAAGCTCTAGGCAATTGGCCTTCTTGCATGTGCAGGCCCCTCTTGTAAGTAATATTCTCTTATTGGCCAGTAAGTGAATATTGTGGGTCACAAATCTCACTGAGGTTTTTCCCACACTGGGTTTCCTCGTTAAATCCTTGTGTTATGGTGTGCTTTTCATGTGGTTGCTTTTATCTCTATTTATTGCATTAATTCTTTCTTATCGGTACACTGTTATAATATGCTCTACATGTTTTAAGTTAAGAAATTCAATTCACTGGTTAGATACTGATTCACCCCCCCCTCTCAGTATCTGTGGGAATCCTAACATATCCTTGGCAAGAAGCCGAATTACTTTGACATCCAACAATTTCAGGGTAGAGCGAGAGGCTCTGCACAGGATAGACCTGGGGCCCATAGGGTGCTACAACCACAGCATAGGAGGCGTACAACTCCTAAACCCTTGGTTCATGTCACTATCCCTATATCCTTGAAACAGTCTATGAAATTATAAACTCTTCAGACAGCTGTATCATTGACTGATGTCATAGTTCAGCATGGCACACAGTTGGTCAGAGAAAAGGATGTACCAGCACCTACGGCACCTCCTTCATCAACATCACCTCATGCATCATTTGGCATGGGCCTACCCATTCAACATATGTGCCCCACCTACCAAGGTGTATGTTCCGGTGTAGACATTGACACGGATGAGGATGGTTTGACATCTCATTCATGTACATGTTGCAGGGGTAGATGCCATGCTTCCACTGCAGAGGATGTGACCCTCACCGATGACCTGATCAATATGTTGTACCCTCTATCAAACATAGGTGCCTTTAATCCTATTTATGACATGTTATCAATTAAGTGACTAAATATTATAAAAAGAAATGAATTTTTATTTTTAGAACAATTTAAAGTGACATATAAATAAAATGCATTGCAGGGTACAGCAGGTGGTGGGAGTACACCACATACTTTTCAGTTGACTCCACGGTCATGATTAGTTTCGCCACCTAAGGTAAAGATTTATAAATTTTTTTAAAATATAATAATACATTGGTTTCAAAATATCTTTTGTTAATTATATGTATCATTACTTGGTGTTTTATAGGGCTTATCAAGGGCTGAGATGTCCCAACTTGATGATATCATACTTTCAGCCATTGACTTTGGCCAAGATAGCTATGCAATACCATTTAGATTTATATATTTTTGACTTAAGTGATATATTAAATACATTCTCTTTTCCCTTATGTTAATTTTTTTCTGTTAGTTTACCCCACCTGCCTCGAGGACATCTCGTGTGAGAAAGCCATCCTCTAGCATTCCAAGGCAGAAAAAGATATCTTCTTGGACACCCAAATGACAGAAGGTAATTCAGTATAATTTAAATTCATTTGTTGAAATGCACTATGATTAAACATGTATATGTAGATATTGATAAATGCACTTAATTTATTTATTCTATATATAGAAATATATTGGGTTTATGGAATTAATTAATGCACCTGATGTTGATGAGGTTCAACAGAGGGAAGAGATGATATCTTCATATTCACTTTGGATTTTATTCTTACTTGTTTGAAATAATGAAATCCTTTTATGTCTATATCATATGTTATCATTTTTCATACAGGAATTGGTAATAGTTGCATTAGATTCGACTAGGCCTCCTAAGGTTACAGGAGAACTATACGAGGCTTCGGTGTGCATTTGTTCTACATATGTTAAAAATATTTATTCTATCTAGTTTTCCAACAACTTTGGGTTATTAACTTGTATAATTGTCTTTAACCTATTATAGCCCCCTTCCAAACTTCCTATTGATGTTCTACCATTCCATTTCATTAGAAGTCCTACACATATAATATGGGATCCAACACGACCAAGGTAAAAGGTATGTGTATCTTAGACCAACTCTTTCTCACTAAGTGCACAACGGAGTTGAAACCCTCTACTTAACTCCTTTTGGATCACTTACCATGGATATAGGAAATGATCGTAACTGATTCATCTGTGACTTTTCCTCCTACGACCACAACACATCCATCTGAGGCTTCAGTATGCTTTAGTTTTTTAGTCTATTCATTTTTAGTTATTAACTTGTATTAATGTTGTTTTACCAATTACAGCCCCCTTCAGGACATCCCACAGATTCTCAGCCTCACCCAATTGCAGAAGACAGAGATGAGGTAATCAACATTTCAACTTCAAATAATTTAGAGTTCAGTATTTAGTTATTTTGATGTTATATTGAGAAAATATATCTAATTCGACATTTGAATTTTCCTTGTCCAGCCACCTGCAGAGCCACATACTGCTTCGAAGAGGCTCGATTTTGATGATCCGCCATAGTCATAGATACCGATAGAGACATATAGTTGTAGTTGTGGTCATTGAAGGACCAAATTTTTAATATATTCGACATTTGTATATGTATATATCGACTTTGACAAATATGACACATGCCACATTTTTGTAACTATTATTGATTTGGCATTTATGCCATTTTTTTATATGTACACAATTATTGTTCATTTTGATATATATGAAACTTGATATTTGATCCAATTTGTTCATTGATATATATGAAACTTGATATTCTTGAAACTTAGTTATTTTCTATTGAAATGTGATCAAACTTGTTAATTGTGTATATGTCTTGAAATGTGATCCAATTTGTTCATTACATGTAACTGATATGGCATATACTTTTAAACTATCTATTGCTCATATTGTGTATACCCACATACCCAAGTACCGACACCGGTAATGCTGATATTGTGTATTTTCATTAAGTGAATTTTCTTTGAGTCCTTCGTACATGAAGAGATTGGAGTAAAGTTATTATTTCATAAACTCATGCTTATGGAGCGAATTTCATCATTTCAAGAGTCAATTAAGACAAGATTTGAGCGCACAAAGCAGATTTGAAATTTATTTAAGGATGAGTCGGCTTAGGTAAGGTTTTCATTTAAATTTTATTCCATAACAAGTCATCCTTAGGGTAAGAGACACACCTATTCATCCAAATCGTCTATAAAAGAAGAGTTGAAGCAATCATTTTAACATCAAATCAAACCAATTATCTCTTCTTTCGTCAAAAATTGTTAGTGAGATGTGGCAAAATAGTGCATCTTTCATTGTACTCATTGTGGGAACAAACCATCAGCACGAGCGCATCCAGGTAGTTGGGTTTACACTATGTGTTCCCTTGTCTCACTCCCCAAGACATCCAATCATTCTGAGCCACCTCGTAGCGATGCTTTCCCTTGAGCACTCAAAGTGGAAAAAATGGTCAAACTTTGACATCGTGTAACTCGGAGACCATGGCACTTATGGATGATCGGTTTGAACCTATGGGATCATATTATTTCTTCCTAAAAAATCCTCTCGGTTTTGAACAACTTGATTCCTTTTTCTTGTGGTGATATTTTTTTGTTGCATTAAAAACCATCAAAAATCGTTAGTGAGAGGTGGCAAAATAGTGCATCTTTCATTCTGCTCATCGTGGGAATGAACCGTCAGTGCGAGTGTGTCTGGGTGGCTTTTTTTATGCTAGGTGTGCCCTTGTATTTCTCCCCAAGACATCCAATCATTTTGAGCCACCTCGTAGCAATGTTTTCCCTTGAGCGCTCAAAGTGGAAAAAACAATCAAACTTTGATGTTGCGTAACTCAGAGACCATAGCACTTATGGGCGATATGTTAAAACCTATGGGCTTGTGTTTTCACTTCCAAAAAAATCCTCTCTCAGTTTTGGACAACTTGATTCTATTTTCTTGTGGTGAGATTTGTTATCTTGCATAAAAAATCGTCAGTGAGAGGTGCCAAAATAGTGCATCTTTCATTCTGCTTGTCATGGGAACAAATCGTCAGCATGAGTGCATCCAGGTGGTCGAGTTTACATTAGGTGTGCCCTTTTCTCACTCCCTTTTATGTCCAATTTTTCTGACCCACCTTGTAGCAACGCTTTCCCTTGAACACTCAAAGTGGAAAAAAGGATCAAACTTTGATGTCGCATAACTCGGAGATTGTGGCATTTATTGATGAGTCATTCAAACCTACAGGGTCATGTTGTTTCTACCTAAAAAAGCCTCTCTTGGTTTCAGACAACTCAATTCCATTTTCTTGTGGTGAGATTTTTTCTATTGCATCAAAAACCATTAGTGAGAGGTGGCAAAATAGTGCATCTTTCATTCTGCTCGTCGTGAGAAGAAACCGTCAACATGAGCATATCTGGGTGGCTAGGTTTATTCTAGGTGTGCCCTTTTCTCTCTCCCTAAGACATCTAATCATTTTGAGCCACCTCGTAGCTACATTTTCCCTTGAGCACTTAGAGTGGAAAAAATGGTCAAACTTTGATGTCGCATAACTTGAAGACCATCGCACTTATAGAATTCCATTCAAACCTATGGGGTCATGTTGTCACTTCCTAAAAATGCCTCCCTTGGTTTTGGACAACTTGATTCCATTTTCTTGTGGTGAGATTTTTTCCGTTGCATCAAAAATTGTTAGTTAAAGGTGGCAAAATAGTGCATCATTTGTTATGCTCATCATGGGAATGAACCATCAATGCAAGCACATCCAAGTGGCTAGTTTTATGCTAGGTGTGCCCTTGTCTTTCTCCCAAAGACATCTGATCATTCTGAGCCACCTCATAGCGACGTTTTCCCTTGAGTGCTCAAAGTGGACAAAATGGTCACACTTTGATGTCACGTAACTCGGAGACCGTGGCACTTATGAATGATCCATTTGAACCTATGAGGTTGTGTTGCCATTGCATAAAAAATCCTCTCTTGGTTTCAGACAACTCGATTTCATTTTCTTGTGGTGAGAATTTTTTTGTCCCATAAAAAACCGTCAGTGAGAGGTGGCAAAATAGTGCATCTTTTGTTCTGCTCGTCGTGGGAACGAACTATCAACACGAGTGCATCAAGGTGGGTATATCTATGCTAGGTGTTCCCTTGTCTCACTCCCCAAGACATCTGATCATTCTGAGCCACCTCATAGTGACGCTTTCCCTTGAGCACTCAAAGTGGAAAAAATGATCAAACTTTGATGTTGTGTAACTTGGAGACCGTGGCACTTATGGAAAAAAATTTCAAACCTATGGGGTTGTTTTGTCACTACCTAAAAAGGCCTCTCTCAGTTTTGGACAACTCGATTATGTTTTCTTGTGGTGAGATTTTTTCTGTCACATAAAAAAATGTCAAAAACCGTCAATGACAGGTGGCAAAATAGTGCATCTTTCATTCTTCTCATCGTGGGAATGAACCATCAGCATGAGTGCGTCTAGGTGGCTGGGTTTCTCACCAATCAAACTTCAATCATCCAATACTAGGTTTCTCACCCTTTCACAGCTTGTCTCAATGAACTCTCAAGGTAGCATCCAACCACTCAAATCGGATTTTCAACTTCAACGGATTAACCAAACATAACTTAGGGATTTAACACACCTATGACACCTTGAAACAAGGTTTAACATGCCCAAGTTGATTGGTTAACTTCCCAATACACAAAACTGCACTTAGGAGGCTTGTTCCTACTAGCCCTTCAAATCAGGTAATTCAACAATAATTGAAAACTTTCCCAAAACACTTGGAAAAAAATTACATATTCAGATACCCATTTGCAAGTTATTTAACATATGTTAGAATCAGACACGTTTATTTATAATCAAATAGTACAAATTTATAATCAAATAGTACAAATTTATTACAAATGTATTTATAATCAAATGGTACAAATTTGGGCTCTCAAAATTTGCAAATCAGCCCCATGGGCACTTTTATATATAAAATTTGGCATCTAATATAAACGATCAAGTTCATTACTGTTTATATTTACAAAATTTTGCATCTAAATATGCAAATTACAACTCATTGTTGTTTTTTTATACAAAATTTAGCATCTAGATATGCACATTACAACTCATTGTTGGTTTTTTATACAAAATTTAGCATCTAGATATGTACATTACAACTCATTGATGTTTTTATATACAAAATTTTGCATCTACATATGCACATTATAGCTCATATGCATGTACAAAACATCCAGAAAAGAAAAGTTACAATGTTTCGCAAAATATATACAAAATTGTCAAAATTATTCTACCATATTGTAGAATTAATCTTCTAGATGGTCCAAAATCAATCAAGTTAACCTTCTGGATCAGCTCTAACTCTTAGTGTCTCAAGTATTGCCTCGTGGTTAGATTCATGAACTTTCCACAAATCCTTTTTTGGAGGTCTATCACGATATTTAATCAAATGAATATTTGTTCCAACAAGAAGGTTTGAGTAATGAAGAATATGTCTATGTGTCTCAAAGTCCTCAAACAACCAGGCATTAGAATTTTTGATAGGGTACCTGCATTTTATAGAAGGATAAGTTAATGCCAAAATCAAAGAAGTCTCAATAGAACTTGACACAACAACAATACCTTCTAAGCCATGTCTTTGTCACAACAACGGATCCTATTGGGTACTCAATACCCTCTCCATCAACCACTGTAGAAGTCAATTTCTTTTTGGCCTCAATACAATGACACAAAAAGTAATATGTTCCTTCTTCTTTTTTCTCATCTGCAATAACTACATATACATGACCAGCATTTAATAGAAGGATATAAGTTAATACCAAAATTAGCATAAGTTAATACTAATAAATTGAGCTTAAAATTGATTTTACCCAAGTAGCAAATTGCAACCCTTTACCTGGTTCAACTATGTCTGAAACATGGTCAAAATCTATTGATGGTTCCATTTGTTTGATTTGTAATGCTCTAGGAATTTGATATGTATCTAGAGTTTACAAAGGTCTACAAGACCATTGGTCAACCCACTCTTTTGATTCACATTCATCCCACACAAAATGCATACACGAAGAGAAAACACATGCAATCTATCTAGTTTAAATAACTAGTGATGTTGCATTTGAACTTCTAAATGAATGCATGTCACTTGATCCTATAAGTGTACAACAATGTAGATAGTTATCAATTTTAGATTCACATTTTAACCAAAAATATATAGAAACCATAGACTTACCTACATTACCTAGTCCCATCGTAGAGTTACACCATTGCATAATTGTTTCTGCATCTATTAACATTGCACCACCTTCGTACTTCAATTCCTCTCTAGTAAGAGCTCTTTTCACAAATTCTCCCGCACCATCGTGCTCTCCCTTTCCATGCCATGCCTCAATGAAATTCCAAAAATGTTGCACACCACTTGTCACATGCATCCTAGTCAACTAGTAGAATGTCTTTGCATTCTTGAATTATGCGATGCAATAGTCTAACCATATTAAGTGTTGGTTGCATCTTATATCTCTTTCCCTTAAACTATCATAGAAGATTGTAAAGCATCCTTGCACAAACTTTGAGGAATGAGTATGATCATCACTGATATAAAAGACATATTCTCTTATAACCTTTCTGTCCTCCTCAATGTTATCATGTGCATGCATGAATGCTATGTGTACAAAAATTGTAACGTGTATAGAGTGGTAATACATAGATTGTACTTCATTTTGCGGCTTTAGTGTATAATTCTTAGAAAAATCAATGATAGAGACAATAGCACCGAGGAGGAAAGTGTCCTTACACAACTTGAATTGCTCATCTAACCACCTAGTTCTATGTGTGTGACCTATGTACTCATACACTAGTTTCTATTAAAACATCTTCATAAAATCAACTATGCATATATCCATTTTCACTAACTCACACCTCTTTAATTATTTTTTGTCTTCAACACCATATGTGTCTGACTTGTATTTTCCAACAGAAACTAGTTCCTTACCAATTTCATGTGTTCTATCGAGATTTAGGCATCTATGCAACTGTTCCAAACTACCACATGCAGGACAAAAACCTCTCAAACACATCATCTTATAGTAAATGCACCCATCATCTCATCTACATAGTACACTTTAAATAAATTATCTCGGTGACTTGGGAGGTGCTTGTAGACCACATTCCTACAAAACATCGTTAGTGTGCAAAGTACAACATATATAGCAATAAATATCAGAATGCATGGAATATTCAACATGGAACCTACAACAACATGTAGTACATGCATGATTAATCTTAACATAAAATGGTTTTGTCATCTCAAAAAATCTTTGACTAATTTTAATCTGAGGAAATATTTGAAGAAACCTTTCATAAAATTGTATTTGAGTTGTATCTAAATAGTGTTTTGGATGTGGCTCACGATTACTAATTCCAATTCGCCTTCTAACAACATCTCTTTGGTTGGGTGAAACCCTTGTGTTGTCATGCCAATATTTCTCAATTAACATTCTTAGTGCATCAACAACAACCTTGTCCTTGTGTGGGAGTCTACCCGAGAATGCCCAAAGAGAATTATTGTTAGGATCCTCTATTTTCTCTTACCTCTCTAAGGCATAGTGTAATGTGGTTCTACTTATCCTTAATGACTTGCTTGTTTTTCTTATTAAACGATATTTTTTATTTCCTTTCCCATTATGGTTGATGTGAGGACATGATGAGTAACATTAACATCTTTAGTGCGTTATTTTGAACCAATGGCTTGGTATGCATAAAAAATATTTCTCACAATGGTTCTTTCACTATTATTTTCAGATGTTCTTAACCCCAAAATTTCAGATTTTTAATCATTTCAACAACTAATTGGCATCTTCCACTTTGATTTAAGTTTTCAAAAATAGTTATTCCAAATTCTTCTAGCCGTTCTTCTACAAGTTCTTTCAAAAAATTTATCATGCATTGGCTTCACAATATTTTGATCAATATCTATTAGGAACTTTGGTTTTCTACGAATTATTCTAAGAGTTGTTAAGATTGGTGCATGCTCTTAGTTTTCATTAGGTGCATTATGTGCATTGATCACATCAAATTCAAATGGTTTATCTTCTTCAATTTCATTAACATGTGCACTCACCGAATAATTTTCAAATGGTGTATGTTCATTGCATTCATTAGGTGCATTCATCATATGTATTTCAATTGGTGTATGTTGATCATTTTGAGTTGGTGCATTCATCATATCAATTTCAATTGTTGAATTTTAATCACTTTCATTAGGTGCATTAGATGACATACCTTCATGTAATCTCCTCATACGCTCCCTTTGTCTTTCCTTTGTTGCCTCTCTTTGTTCATTCGTTCCTCTCTTGTTCCTTCCCATTGTCCTACACATAACATCATGATGACAATCCACAATCAAATAGCAAAAAAATAGAAATGATCATCATTTTGTTATAATCTAAAGTAACAATAATAAAATAACTTCAAAAAAAAAAAAATACAAGACAAATCAATTGTGATCAAAGCAAAAAAAATAATAAATGATCGTCATTTTCTTATAATCTAAAGTAACAATGATAAAATTATTTAATAAACAATTCAATATACGAGACAAATCAATCATTTCAAGAAAAAGTGACAAAAAAATATGAAAACCTAACTGTTACCCATGAAACCTAACGACATGAATGTTCACAATTTCTCATAACCTGTACGGGTTATGTAGAACTAGGAACCAAATAGGAAGTGGAGAGAGAGAGAGAGAGAGAGAGAGAGAGAGAGAGAGAGAGAGAGAGAGAGATTGGGAAATGGAGAGGGGGAGAGGGAGATAGGGAGTTTAGAAAGATGAGAGAGAGAGAGAGAGAGAGAGAGAGAGAGAGAGAGAGAGAGAGAGAGAGAGAGAGAGAGAATGCCTATTGGTAGATAACAACTATAGCAACTTTTTGGTGAAACCATAAAGTTTGGCAACATGAGACATATTTTCGGTGGCGGTTTCCCCATCCAATGCAAAGAAAAAAGTGGACAAAATAGAAAATAGAGAAGAATGATCATAATTCTCAACATGAGACATATTTATGGTGGGAAGATTCTTACAGGTAATAGTCTATCGGCTAATAAAATCATAATAAATTGCAAAAGAGAATGAGTGATGGTGTTAATGAAAGAATAAATTCAAAAGAAGTTGAACAGCTAGGTAGACTAGTCAAACATTCCTTAAGAGTGAATTTTTTTCTCACACTACCTGATCCACTCAAACTTCTTCCCTTTCCTCTGAAGAGAAGTGATAGGATGAGATATCTACAAAAAATCCTTCACAAATCATGTATAATATCTAGCCAAACCCATGAAACTACAAACCTTTGACACATTAGATAGTGTTGGTCATTCCACAATAGCCTAAATCTTAGAGGGAACCACTGTGATACCCTCACCAAAGATAAAATACCCTAGATGCTTCACTTCTATCTAGGAAAACTCACACTTGGCCAAAGTGGCATACAATTGATTATCATGAACACACTGCAACACCTAATGCAAGTGCTCCACATGTTCCTCGATAGTTTTTGAATAAATCAAAATATCATCGAGAAACTAGCAGAAGAAAAGAATGGCTATTTAAAATAAATAATAAATAAATAAAATAAATATATTTTTAGATCTACAATTTGGGAGAAAAGAAAAAAATAAGATGTGTGGTTATAGCTAAGGGAAGCAACTAGAAAGTGAGATACGAGAGATACCTTAGCGAGGTGGCTTGAAGTAGAGGAATAAGAAGATAAGGGAAAAAGGGGGCACCTAATTATTAGAAAATATAAGTCTTTTGCTTGCAACAATAACTTTAGTCACAAAATAACTTTTAAAAGTGGTGAAAAGAAGAAATCACAATGGAGATAATGGAATAAATCTTGTAATCAATTTTCTTGTCATCTAGATAGAATTTTAGTTTCTAAATCTTTGGGTTTTTTTTAAGTTCATATTTTGTGATAAATCTCATTAAAAATTCATTTGTGGTTGTTATATTTGATGATTTGGAAAAACTTTAAATCTATTTTTGCATTAATTAGTATTAGAGATAGTACCAAGTGATTGACTATCAAGAAACAAATTTCTAAAGGAGTTGTTCTGGGAAAAAAGAAATAAAAGTGCAAACCTTGCTACGCCTTCAATCCTAAAGTATACATATGGTTATGAGCAATTGGCTTGTGGCTACCTTAACTCTCAATTAAGTCATGTTATTATTATTATATTTCTATAAGATATTATAATAAAATAACTTGCAATGAAGTTAAGAGAAGAATTTATAGTGGAAACAATAAAATAAATCTTGTAATCAATTTTCTTGTCTTTTAGATAAATAATTTTAGTTTCAAATTTATTCTTTTTGTTTCCTAAGTTTATATTTTGAGATTAATTTTGTTAAAAATTCATTTATAGTTGTTATTGTTTATAGTTTGGAGAAACCTCAAATCTAATTCTATAATAATTAGTATTCTAGAGCTAATACAAAGTGTCTGGTTGTTGAGAAACAAATTCTAAAAGAGTTTTTATTATGGAAAAAAAAAAGACCGTAAACCAATCATAGAGAACTTGTATAAAATGACATAGAGAGGATGTATGGGTGGAGACGTAATGATTATGGAAATTTCATCAAGCTATTGAAACATCACAAAGACATATGATTCATGTAGAAGATGTCAATGAGGGTGAACAAGAGCAAATCATTGAAGGTGGAGATGAATCCAACCAAGGATAAATTTATCGAGGATAGAAAAATCCATAATCTAGTCATCATGAGAATGAATAACAAACCCTAATTTGATTCACCAAATTATAATAAATCCTAGATCTAAAGGAGCTCACTAACTGGATCTTGGAGAGAGAAAAGTTATTTCATTTTGACAAGAAGGTTAAAATGTATGAACAAAGTAAAAAGTGCATGCATTTGCATGGTAGGATCATTTACAAATGGATAGAGAAATGAAAGGAAAAGAAAAGACAAAGTCATGGGATAGTTGATAATGAAGTTGAAGGATAAATTATTATTGATAGATAATTAATTTACCTTAAATTCAAAAAATTGCATTTAATTTGAAACAAAAAGAGATGAATGTCAAAGAATACACCAAAAAAACTTATACGCAAAGTGATCAAGTTGGGCATATTGAAGATGATGAAGAGTAGATATCCTAATGCATATCCTAATGCATCAATGGATTGTAAATGTTAATGCAAGATGAAATCAACTTGATAATAATAAGAATAATTTAATAAGCTTGCCAATATTCATTAAAAGAGAATGAAAAGTTGACCTAAAAGAGAAAACTAATTTTAGAGTTAAAGGAAAATTTATATGGGTTAGAGGGTAGTCAAATAGAGGAAGAGGACAATTAGAAGAAGGAAATTAATCTCAACACAAAATAATTATAGTCCTAGTACAAGAAGAATAAAACATTTTCAAAGAGAAAGAGGAGATCGTTTAAAGAGGAAGAGGTAGAGTGAAGAGCGCATGCTTATACTACAGTAGGAAGGGGGATGAATCAGTATACTAACAACCTTTTAGTTTACAAAAAAATTATTCACAATGGGAACACTTCAAAAATTAATCAACCACAAATACAAGATCTAGCAAGTAGGAACATAGGAATTATGGGAGAATACTACAAAAGAAAAAATAATAATAATTAAAAACTTCTTGTAAACAACATTTGTAGGCACCAACCTACAAGAGATAACAATACCCTTTACATAATTTGTAGGAACCAACCTGTGAGAGACACTAATCCCCAAAACTTAGTATCAACTTAGCAAGAGACACCAATCTCTTTGAAATGAGGCACCAACCTTCACAAATAAAGTGATAAGTTCTTGATCTTTTTCTTGAATCAGATCTAGTCCTCCTCCATAAATCTACTAAATAAATGCTTCTTTAAATATACTTATGACCTCCAAAATATCTTCTCATATGTTTCCAATAACCCACCTTAAAATCTACATATAATCTTCAAAAATCTTTGCTCATAGGTTTGCAATAATCCACCTTAAAATCTACTTTTATATGCTCCTTAGATCTATTTATGAAATCTACTCTAGACCTACTTAAAATGGGATTAATATTCAATAAGTGCTTGTTGAAATAAACCACATATGGTCTTCTCTTTATGCATGCTAAAGAACCCCTTTAGCAAATCAATGCAACCCTTCATGTTGGTCAACCTAGGTAGATTTTAAATGTTTTCATCTATTTTTATTTATTTTGCCAAGGTGGGCAGTCATCTCCATGAAGTTTACCCAAGAAAAATATGTTTATTTTAATATTAAATGCATTTTAACTCCCATGAATGGGTTAGCTCCATGAAGGGGGCTAACCATAACAATTAAAAAAATTAATTTTAAAATATTTTGGTAAGAGTACCAAGAGTCTAAGGGTTTGTCCTTAGTAGAATATTTATTTATTTTATTTTACTTATGATTTTATTGCACTTTGGGAGGGAAAACATATGGGGTGCTTGCAAGAAGTTGAGTCCACTTTTTGGCCAAAAAGTGGAAATGTTTTCCCTATTTTTTAGATTTCCCCCTATTTGACCTAAATATTTGAAGCACTTAAAGAATGAATCTTGAAAAAATTCAATAATAGAAAATATAGTGATCGAATTCTAATTTTCAAATATGTAATTTATTTTAATACCCAGATCTTAGAATTAAGTTTGACTAGGCATTACTAAAACCTATAGTTTAAAAGTCGCTTTTCAGAACCATACCGTACCTGTGTATGACAAGCATAATTTGAGCTAAATGAAACTTGAAAGTATTTTTTTGAATCCTTTTGGGAAAATATCTATAACTCACTCACTTTTGATGAGAATATTTTTTTGTAATTTTTTTCTACACATTTTTTTTTGCTAATTTTTTATTGGGCATAATCATTGTTTTGACAAATCCTCATGTATGGCAAGCATAATTTGATCTAAACACATTTTATGATTTTTTTTTAACTGTATAGAATTATCTCTAGTTTGATGCCATATAATTTTTTTCAAAAACCTTAAAGACAAAAAAGTTATTAAAAAACTAAAAAACCCTATTATTTCAAGTTTATGGACCTCTTTCATTAGAAAATATTTTAAAAATAAAATTATTGATCCATTTTTTAAAAAAAATTACATATTTGGAATCTATACAGTCTCTACTGTAATGGGTTTCCATTGTTTAAAAAAATTCTAAAAATTTGGTAAATATAGAGTTAAGCTACCTTTAAAATGTTTTGCATGCAACAAGATTGGTCATATAGCAACTAATTTCCCTAATGGTGAAAATGAATACAAGAGAGACAAATTTAAGAAGTATAAGGGTAAAGGTAAGAGAGATTGTCTTGTAGCTATTGACAATGGTATTACTGATGAAGAATCTGATGATGATGCTAGTGAAGATATTGTGTTTGTAGCTATTAAGGAAGAAATATCAGATCAGAAGGCACTACTATCCAAGATGGATAACTCTGATGATTGGATCATTGATAGTGGTTGTTCACATCACATGACCAATGATCGGAGCAAATTTCTTTCCTTGAAGGAATTTGATGGTGGTTTTGTTAGATTTGGCAATGACTCACCTTGTATGGTTAAAGGTAAGGGAGTTATTTCTCTTAATGGGAAGAGGAGAGTTGATGATGTCTATTGGGTTGAAGGCCTAAAGTACAATCTTTTGAGTGTGGCACAATTTAATGATAGAGG
This sequence comes from Cryptomeria japonica, assembly GCF_030272615.1. NCBI lineage: Eukaryota > Viridiplantae > Streptophyta > Pinopsida > Cupressales > Cupressaceae > Cryptomeria > Cryptomeria japonica. Next base: position 588,624,926 of record NC_081412.1, on the reverse strand, counting down.
ATACCCACTGGACTTTAGAAATGGTATGTGAAAAATCTTTGACAACAAAGATGAATTGATTGCGACTGAGAAACAGACCAGAGGTAATCTATTTCATCTTAATCCTAAAGTTAGCAACTATTTGATTGCAAAAATAGATGATAGCTGACTTTGGCATAGGATATTTTGTCATATAAATTTTGGCAATATTGTTAAAGTAAGCAAATCTAAGACAGTAAGAGGTCTGCCTCAACTAGACAACCCAGTTAATGCTCTTTGTAAAGAATGTCAGTTAGGAAAGATGACTTCTTCAAATTCCAAGAGCAAGTCCTTCTCAGTAGAGCACTTGTTAGATTTGGTTCATACAGATCTATGTGGACCAATAAGAACAAGAAACATTCAAGGTGACAGATATTTCATGATCTTCACTAATGATTGTTCAAGCATGATGTGGGTCACATTCTTGAAGGATAAGAATGAAGCTTTTGGTAAATTCAAGGCATTCAAGGCCTTAGCTGAGAAAGAGAGTGGCAAAAAGATAAAATGTCTGAGAACAGATCAAGGCGGTGAATTTACTTCCGAGGAATTCACTAAGTACTGTGATGAGAATGGTATCAAGCGGCAACTTTCTGCACCAAGGACACCATAGTAGAATGGTATTGCAGAGAGAAACAATCAGTCAGTGGTTGAAGCTACTAGGACTATGTTGATACAAGGAGGTGTAGCAAATTTTTTTTGGAAAGAAGCTGTAAATACAACTGTCTACATAATGAACTGAGTTCTGGTGAAAAGAGGTAAGGTAAAGACCCCTTATGAATATTGGTATGGGAGATCACCTAATGTTAGCTATTTTAAGATTTTTGGAAGAAATTTTTTTATTAAAAGAAGTGATTACATAAGCAACTTTGAAGCTAAGAGTGATGAAGGCATATTTCTTGGATATTCCACCAAGAATAAGGCCTATAAATGCTTCAACAACCAAACACAGAAAATTGTTGAGAGTGTTGATGTTTGTGTAGATGAATGTCCTAAAGTTTCAAAAGGAACTAGTTCTAAGAAGAAGGATGAAGATCCTTGAATTTTTCTTTTGGAACCTGAAACTGTTAAATCAAAATCTAGTAAAGAAAATTCTAATGTACTTGTTTAGTGGAAACAAATAAATTTAGAAGAAGATGATAATGAAGAAGCTAAACCTGAAGAGAATGATCATGTTATTCCTAGGAATGTGAGACTGAATCACAGTCCTAAACAAATTATTCAGGATAAGGATGTTGGAGTACTAACTAGAAGAAGAATAAGAGAGAACTCTTGCATGATCTCCACCTTTGAACCTAGAAGTGCTAAGGAGGCATTTGGTGATGATCATTGGGTGAAAGATATGGAGCAAGAGTTGGATCAAATTGAGAAGAACAACACTTGGACCCTGGTACCCCAACTGGTAAACAAGAATGTTATAGGAACTAAATGGGTGTTCAGAAACAAGTTAAATGAATTTGGTGTTGTAGTTCGCAACAAGGAAATATTAGTATGCAAAGGTTGTGCACAAGAAGGAGAGGATTCTGGAGAAACTTTTGCACCATTAGCATGACTGGAAGGTTTCAGAACATTACTTCCATTTGTAGCTCATAAGAAGTTCAAGGTATACCAAATGGATGTTAAGTCTACATTTTTGAATGGGATATTGGAAGAAGAGATTTATATAGAGCAGCCTGATGGTTATGCATTAACAGATAAGGAAGACATGGTATGCAAATTGCATAAATCTTTGTATGGATTAAAGCAGGCACCCTGAGCATGGTATGAATGGCTTCATACTCATTTGATGAAGATAGGCTTTGCTAGAACCAGTGATGATAGCAACATTTATCTCAAGTCTGAAGGAGATGAAATACTGGTCAATGAAGTATTTTTTTATGACATTATATTTGGAGGTAATGATGACATGAGTAATTTTTTTGTAGATGAAATGAAGAATTAGTTTGAGATGTCATTAGTAGAGGAAATAAAAAATTTCATAGGCCTGTAGATACAACAAATGAAGAATGGTATTTTCATTACTCAATCTAAGTATGTGAAAGAGGTTTTGAAGACTTTCAGTATGAGTGACTGTAAAAGAATCGGAACCCCAATGGTTACAAGTTGTAAGTTGTCCAAGGAAGATGCATCTAATTCTGTAGATGAAAAGGAATACAGGTCAATGATTGGAAAATTACACTATGGTGTTCACAGTCGACCGGATACTGCCCATGTAGTTGGTATTGTTGCTAGATTTCAGAAGAATCCAAAGGAGGCACATCTGATGGCAACCAAAAGAAGTTTTAGATATCTGAAAGGTACTGTTGACTATGGGTTATGGTATCCATATGGTAGAAATTTTGATTTGAAAGCATACACAGATGTTGATTGACCAGGAAATATTGATGATCGGAAGAGTACTAGCGAAGAAGCATTCTTTCTAGGAGGAAGGCTAGTTTCATCGAGTAGTAAAAAGAAGAGTTGTACTTCACAATCTACTACTGAAGCTAACTATGTAGCAGCTTATATGAATTGCACACAAGCTATGTAGATGAGGCACATTTTAGAAGGTTTGAAGATGAAAATCTCATAACCAATAAAGATTTTGTGTGATAATACAAGTGCAATAAACATTTCTAAAAATCCTATTTTGCATGCAAAGACTAAGCACATTGAATTGAAGTATCACTTCTTGAGGGAAAAAGTTCAAAGTAAAGATGTTATCTTGGAGCATGTTTCTACCAAGGAGCAGCTTGCAGATATCTTTACCAAACCTCTGCCTAAGACCAGTTTTGAGTATCTTAGAAGTCAATTGGGGGTTGTCCCTCTTCATGAAGCTAGTTGATCATGATGTTAATTGCATTAGTCCTTGAATTACTTGTAGAATCTTACATGGATTGATGAAGAAGTGGATGTATTCCATAGGGGGAGCATCAAGTTGCAATATGATGGTGATGCACAATGAGAGAAGAATTACATGTTTTTACTTTCACTTTGGCATTGTTGTCAAAGGGGGAGAAGAATTATGTGATTGAGGAGAAGAATTATGTGTGTGATTAGGTGAACCAGTGGTAGGCAGAAGACAAACAGAGAAAGGTGAATACTTGGTAATGTAAAGTAGGATTCCTATTCACCAATCTCAGCAGCAATCAGAGGCGTTGATATTTGTATTGCCATCAATGCCAAAGGGGGAGATTGTTGGAATTTTGAGTTTGTTGGCATTTTGCATAGAGATTGCATTAATGATATGTTGTCATTGATGTCAATTGAACCAATAATGGTATTCAAGTTATTGTTCATATTGTTGTTTTTGATATTGGCTAGTAATCGATAAGAAGAGCTTTGTGGAAGATGTTGTAAACCAGTATGTTAATTTTGTGAGTTGAACCGGTAAGCCGGTGTAAAGGGTTATACCTTTCTATGCAATGTAACCGGTAAACCCTATCAGTCGTTAAACCCTAACAGATCAAGTTTATTGATTTATTATCTGATGAGCGGTAATGATGGAAACACATGTGATCATTGTATGAGGATAGGTTCAAATTATTTTTGTGTGTTTGTTTATTGTCCAAGGAAGGAGAAAAGTGGATTGCATCTAATGCACAGCCCGTGATGAGTTACAAAGTCCGATGAAGTGGTGATCATGGAGCGGTTGGAATTTTCTTGAAGAATGTGAAGAGATTGTCATGATTTCTAGTGGTCAAGATTGTACCGACTTGTTTGTAATCTCGATGATGAGAATTAGTTTTTTGTTGTGTTACCAACTTAATTGATTTGTATTTAAGGTCGATCAAGTTGCTTGTAAAAGTTGTTGGCAAGATTGGCATAAACCTATTGAGTATGTTGTTGCCTAACTAGTGAATGGATCTGCACTTTGAGTAAGGTAGATTGAAGCTTAAAAGGATTCGATCAAGAGGCAAATTGAAGCTTAAAAGGATCTAATAAAGCAAATGTACTGTTATTTAGATAGATCAAGAAAACCTGTTGTTTTCTAACAATTACAACAGAAGTGAAATCCCTTAACCGGGTAAGCTCTAACAAGCTTGGTTACTTATTAATTCCTCTAACAAGGTGGTCCATTAGCTTGGATTCTTTAATCCTCCAATGAGGTTACTCCTAATAGGATATTGTGCTTTTCATCAAGGCATATTTGTAAATCCCTTAACTGGGTGATGCCTAACCCAGATTAGTTCTTTACATGACTCATTGTAAAGCTTTAACAGGCTTGGCTCCTAACAGGGCGAACTTCAAAAGAGTTTAGATAGCTATCCTTGTGAGTCTCATCTCACTGTGGTTTTTACCTATTTGGGTTTTCCACGTATAAACATTTGTGTCAAGTGGTGAATGTTTTTTGTGGCTATGATCTTATTTGTTGATTTGATTAACTTCTAATAAGGCATGATAACTAGAAGCATTGAGAGATGAATATGTTAAGATATGATTAAGCATTGTTGATGTTTACAAGATCAAAATTGTTTATTGTTAAGTTGTCATAACAATCAAACCGGTTGATGTCAATTATTCTTATGAATATTGATCTTGACTGAGATATGTTTACTTTGTGTGATTGAATTTGAGTTTGGGAACTTTGTATTAGTTTTTCAATATACTGATTCACCCCCCCTCTCAGTATTCTACTGGATACTTATTCTTTCACCATACCATCAGTTGTACCTTCAGGTTGTGCCACCAGATCATTGTTCCCCTAGCTATGTTGCAAGTTCTTAGCATGGGGGCTCCCAGAGATGCGAAGGTAGTGAGGGTGTGATGGGTCCTAGGAGAGATTCTCCTAGTGGCAGCCTAGGTGAAGGTACAGGTGGCTTTGGCGCCAGGCAGTTGGATTCAGGAGGCAGCCACTCCTATCCTCCTCCATGATGATGATGTACCATTTTGTTTATTATACATAGATCATTGTATCTTTGATGATTCCCTCGAGACGTACATTGTTGTATTTTGATTGATCTCCTTGATATGATACACATTGATTCATTGATAGATGTTGATGTCTCTTGATTCATAGACTTTTTTATTGATGTGATATCCAAGGACTTTGGACATTTATTATTTCATTGATGATTCATTCTGACTTATATCTCTGATTTTGTTTTGGATGAGCATGGGTCACACATTGATATGATACTAAATATGCTTCTACATGTTATGGATGTCTTTATGAGCTATATGATTGCATGATCTGTATGATTTTTGCTTTTATGATGTAGATGATTGTCTATGTTATGTGTGTGATCATGTGATGCTATGATCTATATATTTTGTAGGTGATATGCTCAATATTTTTTTATGATCATACCTAACTATATGTTTTTGCAAGTGATATGAATGTGTGTCTTTTATTGTGTTGCTAGATGCAATGCATGTATGTACACGGATGAATATGTTTATTGTCTAGGGAAGGAGCAAAGTGGATTGCATCTAATGCATAGCATGTGATGAGTTACAAAGTTTGATGAAGCAGTGATCATGGAGCTGTTGGAATTTTCTTGAAGAATGTGAAAAGATGTCTTGATTTCTAACGGTCAAGATTGCACCAACTTGTTTGTAATCTCGATGATGAGAATTAGGTTTTTGTTGTGTTGCCGACCTAATTGATTTGTATTTAAGGTCGATGAAGTTGCTTGTAAAATTTGTTGGCAAGATTAGCAGAAACCTCTTGAGTGTGTTGTTGCCTAACCAGTGAATGGTTCTGCAATTTGAGTAAGGAAGATTGAAGCTTAAAAGGATCTGATCAAGCCAATGTAGTGCTATTTAGATAGATTAAGAAAACCTATTATCGTCTAAAAATTACAACAGAAGGGAAATCCCTTAACTAGGTAAGCTCTAACAAGCTTGGTTACTTATTAATTCCTCTAACAAGGTGGTCCATTAGCTTGGATTCTTAAATCCTCCAGCGAGGTTACTCCTAATGGGGTATTGTGGTTTTCATCAAGGCATATATGTAAAGCCTTAACCAGGTGATTCCTAACCGGAATTAGTTCTTAACAAGACTTATTGTAAAGCTTTAATAGGCTTGGCTCCTAATAGGGTGAACTTCAGAAGAGTTTAGATAGCTATCCTTGTGAGTCTAATCTCACTGTGGTTTTTACCTATTTGGGTTTTCTACATATAAACATTTGTGTCAAGTGGTGAATGTTTTTTGTGGTTATGATCTTATTTGTTGATTTGATTAACTTATGTTAAGGCATGATAACTAGAAGCATTGAGAGATGAATATGTTGAGATATGATTAAGCATTGTTGATGTTTACAAGATTGAATTTGTTTACTATTAAGTTGTAATAATAGTCAAACCGGTTGATGTCAAGTATTCTTATGAATATTGATCTTGACTGAGATATGTTTACTTTGTGTGATTGAATTTGAGTTTGGGAACATTGTATCAGTTTTTCAGTATACTGACTCACCCCCCCCACTCAATATTCTACCAGATACTTATTCTTTCATCATAGCATCAGTTGTACCTTTAGTTTTTGCCACCAGATCATCATTCCCCTAGCTATGTTGCGAGTTCGCAGCGTGGGGGCTCCGAGAGACGCAGAGGGAGTGAGGGTGTGATGGGTCCTAGGAGAGATTCTCCTAGTGGTGGCCTAGGTGAAGGTACAGGTGGCTTTGGGGCCAAGCAGTCGGATTCAGGAGGCAGCCACTCCTATCTTCCTCCATGACGATGATGTACCATTTTGTTGATTATACACAGATCATTGTATCTTTGATGATTCCCTCAAGATGTGCATTGTTGTATTTTGATTGATCTCCTTGATATGATACACATTGATTCATTGATAGATGTTGATGTCTCTTGATTCATAGAATTTTTTATTGATGTGATATCTAGGGACTTTGGTCATTTATTGTTTCATTGATGATTCATTCTGACTTATATCTCTAATTTAATTTTGGATCAACATGGGTCACACATTGATATGATACTAGATATGCTTCTACATGTTATGGATGTCTTTATGAGCTATATGATATGCATGATCTATATGATTTTTTCTTTGATGATGCAGATGATTGTCTATGTGATGTGTGTGATCATGTGATGCTATGATCTATATATTTTGCAGGTGATATGCTCAAGATGTTTTGATGATCATGTCTAACTATATGTTTTTGCAAGTGATATGAATGTGTGTCTTTATTGTGTTTTTAGATGCAATTCATGTATGTACACGGATGAATATGTAAATGCAATCATGTGTTGGTTCTTTTGCATGTTGTTGATTTGATGTGAAAAATGTTTTGATATGATAATGCTCATGTACGTGAATGTACTTTGATATGAGATGTAAGGATGATGCAATCTGAATGCAATGTGATTAGGATATGAAATGATGTGAGATGTATCTTGAAAATGAGATGTAAGATAAAAATGATAATGATAATGATAATGATATGAGATGTATATTCAAAATGAGATGTAAAGTGAAATGATAATGATAATGATATGAGATGTATCTTGAAAATGAGATGTGCAATGAAATGATAATGATAATGATATGAGATGTATCTTGAAAAGGACATGTGTGATTGAAAATGATAATGATAATGATATGAGATGTATCTTGAAAATGAGATGTGTAATGAAAATGATACTAATGCGATGCTTATAATGCAACTAATGCACTCGTAAATGACATGAAAATACAACTAAATATGATTGGAACATGAAATGAGCTATGGGAATGATAATGCAATCTAATGCAACTTTACCATGATATAAAAATGATAATGATACTGCAACTAATGCAACTTTAACATGATAATGATAGTGCAATCTAATGAAATATAAATGCAATCTTAACCTAATATGATAATAATCTAAATTCAACTTGAATATGATATGCATTCTCATTCTCAATGTTGCCATCTGTTTGAATCAAATTGCTAGTGCTTCCCTTTTTTTCATCATCGAGCCTTGATTTGTTGAAAGTTGATACAAGTGTCATAATATAATTGAACCATAATGACCTGAGTATAACTTACATGGATTTTGATATTGCAAGATGACACAAGCATTGAGGTATAATTGAACCGAGATGACCTGAGTGTTGCTTGTGTAAAATAGACAAAAGTTAACCTTATTCCTATACAAATCCAAAATGTCCTTAGTGATATGTCACCGGATCACGTCATAGAACAAATTTGCATAGTAGAAGGCTGCACTCCTAAACAATAGACAAAGAAAACATCCCATTCCTTCCTTGCTTCTCTAGTCTTGGAGATATCCTTGAGTTTCTTAGGGGATATGATCAGAAAAAATCAACAACCATAAGTAAGCATGCATGCTATCCGAAATATATTCTTGTCAAATAAAACATCTTGCAAATAGATATTTTGTTTGGTTGAAATCAGTTCAAGTCCGTGATGTCTAGCCTTCTTGCATTGTTGTGGTCATAGTTGGTTGTTTTGATCCTTGTTGTTTTGTTATGTGTTTGGTATGTTGTTTAAACTCATAAGGTGAAATTCCCCCCGTGAGGTCAGGATTTTGCCCCTTGCTGCCGATACTACTTCGATATGGATATTTACACTTATCACCAAGCCATAGTGGGATATGATTCAGATAATCAAGGACAGTGACTACGCTAAGTATGTCCAGGATAATCTTGCATGTATAAGTGTTATGCGATGGCTATGGGCTTAGATCAGATGGAGCCAAAGATATGATAAAAGTACTAATAGATAGAGGAGCTTTTCTATCACAAATAGCGCTTATTGCTAGTTTTTCACAACTTGTCTTTATTGCACTCTTTGATTTATTTTTTGATTTTTTGTATCTTTCTTTATTTTTTTATTTTTTTGTGCCATATGGTACCTGTTTACCAAGTTTTCACCCTAGTGATGATTTTTTCTGATAATTTTTTTTTTTTTGCTTTTTTGCTTGATCCGTGCCTTGGACAACTCAAGTGTAAAAAATTTTTAGATGGATGTTGTTTGTTGGCTCATCAAGCACATCCCCCTCTGAATTTGACAACTAGTATTCCCCTAATCCATAAGCCGATATGATGACAAAGGGTCCCAACCAGTTGCATTCAAATTTCCCCTTATTTCCCTGGTCATGTTGATTCCGAGGATTTTCCTTTAGGACTAGGTCACCAACTTTGAATGCCCTTGGTATAACCTTGTGATTGTAGCTTCAACAGATTCATTTCTAATATGCCTTGAGATGATCAGAGGTACATTCTTAGTGTTCGTCTAGCAGCTCTAGCTCTTTCAATCTGTTGACTCGATACTCCTCATCTAGAATGAGGCCTTTCAATGACACCCTGAGTAATGAAATTTCTACCTCAATAGGTAGGATAGCTTCTGATCCATACACCAATGAGTATGGTGTAGCTCCTATGGGTGTGTAGATACTCATTCTATAGGCCCAAAGTGTAGGATTATGCTGGACATACCAATCTTTACCGGCATCATTCATTGTCTTCTTAAGGATCTTCAAGATTGTTTTGTTTGAGGCCTCTACTTGGTCATTCCCTTATGGATAATAAGGTGTTGAAAAACAATGCTAGATATCGAATCACTCACAAAGCTCTTGTACATCTTGATTTTTGGAAGGGTGTCCATTATCTATGATAATAGAACTAGGGATGTCATACCTACAACTAAGGTAGTTTAGAATGAAGGAAGCTATCTGCTTGTCAGCCACTGCAGTCAATGGAATTGCCTCAATCCACTTTGTGAAGTACTCAGTGGCTTTGATGATAAACTTGTGACCATCTGATGAGAAAGGATGAATCTTTCCTACTAGGTCGAGTCCCCATTGGTAAAAAGGCCATGATGTAGTGAATGGTTGTAGCTCCTGTGCTAGTGCATGTATAAGATTGTCATGAATTTGGCATTTAGGGAATTTCCTAGCAAACTGGTAGGACTCTATTTTCATTGGTGCCCAATAATATCCCATCTTTAGAATTTTCTTGGCAAGAGTAGGATCACTTTAATGCATGCCACAAATACCTTCGTGAACATCATGTAACACAGAGTCGGATTCATTACAGTCGAGGCATCAAAGAAGAGTACCATCAAGACCTCGACAATAAAGTGTATCAGCGGTTAAGGTATAGTGGGCTTCTTGTCATATAAAGATTCATTTTTTGTTACGAGATAAGTCTGGTAGAAGGGTATTGTCTTTCAAGTAGGTATAGATCTTCCCATATAGGGGTGAATCAAAGCCGTTTAGGGCATAGATGACTTGCGATTCTAAATTGTCATAGGCAGGGGAAAACAATTGCTCCACTAGGAATTCATAACAATTTGATCTGTCTAGAATTTATAGGAGTGAGGCAATGGTGGCCATTGCATCAGTAGCTCTATTGTCTTTCCTTGGAATCTACTCAAATGTGATGTGTACAAAGTATTTCTTAAAATCATCCACCATGTGTTTGTATGGCATTATCTTATTGTTCTTTGTCTGATAGTCATCATTGATTTGATTGACAACTAATTGAGAGTCCCCATAGACTTTCAATTCTGTGATTTTCCACTCCACGAATACCTTGATACCTATCACTAGAGCTTCATACTCAGTAATATTATTGGTGCATAGGAACATCAATTTGTAGGATCTTGGAATTGTGTGTCCTTCTGGAGTAACGAACAAGATACCAACACCTGATCCATGTTGTGTATAGGATCCATCAAAGTATAGGGTCCATTGCTTTAGTGTAACAGTGAGTACATATGTATCTAGAAATTCTACCTATAGTGGATGTTTGTCTGGTAAGGGTGCTTCAGCTAGTTGATCTGCTATTGCTTTTCCTTTGATGGCCCTCCGTTCTGTGTACTAAATTTCAAACTTGCTTAGGATCATGACCCATTTTTCTAACCTCCCTGTGAGACAAACTTTGTTGAGTAAATATTTTAGTGGGTCAATCTTTGTCACTGGCTTGATAGTATGAGATAACATATAGTGTAACATTTTTTGAGAAGCAAACACCACAACTGAATAATCTTTTTCGATGAAAGTGTAATTGAGTTCATAGCCATTAAGTGTCCTGCTAATGTAATAGATGGTTCTTTCATTTCCTACTGAGTCTTCTTGTGCTATTAATACCCCCAGTGACACTTTCATTGCTAATATGTAGAGAACGAGTGGTTTACCTGCTATTGGTGCCACCGAAATAGGTGGATTCATGAGATATTGCTTCAGCTGATGGAAGGATTCTACACACTTGTCCTTCGATCTAAAAGGTACATTTTTATGAAGTAGATGGTTGAATGGAAGATATTTGTTTGCCAATTGAGAAATGAACCTTCTGATAGATTGCATCCTTCCTTGAAGAGATCATAGCTAACTAATTTTCTTTGGAGGTGGCATTTCCATGATAGCTTGAACCTTTGCAAGATCCACCTCGATGCCTTTTTCTGATACAATGTAACCCAAGTTTTTCGGAGGTGACCCCGAAAATACACTTTTTAGGGTTTAATCTGACATTGAATTGCTCATCTCTAAAATATTTTATCAAGAATGTCTAGATGTCCTGCTCTTGTGAATGATTTGGCTAGAAATTCATCTACATAATCCTCCATAAAAGTATGCATCATGTCATGGAAGATTGTTCTCATTTCTCTTTGATAGGTCGCACTAGTATTTTTCAAACCAAAAGGCATGACATTCCAGCAATATGTACCCCATGGACATGTGAATGTCATTTTATCCTGATCCTCTAGAGCTATCTTGATTTGGTTGTAGCCTGAAAACTATCCATGAGTGATAGCATTACATGCCCTGTCGTGAGATACACAATTGTATCGATGCTTGGTAGTGAAAAATCATCTTTCGGACCAGCCTTGTTGAGGTCCCTGAAGTCTATTCAAATCTTGATGCTTTTATCTAGTTTAGATAATGGCACAATGTTAGAGATCCATTTAGCATAGTCTATAGGTTGGATCAAACCGACAACTAGTAACTTCTTCAGCTCTGCTTTAACCAATATGGTGACATGTGGGTTCATCTTTCTTAGTTTCTGTTTGATAAGTTTTTTCTCCAGGAGCTATAGATAAGTGATGCATGATCATATCTGGATCTACCCCTGACATATCTGCATAAGACCAAGAAAAATTGATTTGCTTCTCCTTGAAGAATTTGACAAAGTCTGGCCTTTCTTGTTCTGTTAATTATTATGTTAGATGTATGGTTCTTATTGTTGCTTTAGTTCTGATATTGATTGATTGATTTAGCTCAATCTAAATAGGAGATATTTCTTGATAATATTCAGGAAGAGTGTCAAGTCTCTCATCCTCAGGCACCTCAAGGAGGTTTTCACCATTGGATACATCCTTTGCTTTTACTTTTTTATGATCTAATACTATCATTAAATGGTTTTCACCATTAGATCGATGTCGTCTTTTGTTTATTTTGAGACTATGAGACTTGCCACTCCCCTGATTACATACATTGTTATGGGATTCATTGGTGGAGCATTTTTCGAGTTGACTGAGCAAAGGTATTGGATAATGGCATCATTGTTTTGAAAGGTTTGTATCTCATTGTGTTTAGGTGGTTCCGAGTCTATAAGTTCAGGATATATGACTGGTAGGGAATCATTTGGTGGTTCAAGGTTCGTTGATGTAAGAATCATGATGGAGACATTGTCATAGTTGTCATTGGATGTATCAAAGTCTATGATGGTATCAAGGTTTTCAATGGTACTCTCTTTGATATTGCCTCTTTTGTATTGACGTTGATCATTCTCACTAGCCTCATAGATATGTAGTGGTCCAAATTCAAATGATCTAGGACTCAAACCTTGTCCCTCTGAAGGTATGGGTGTATATGTGTAGATTGCATCCACCTCAATCTCTTCAGTGACATTAGAACAAGTGTCCCATTCATACTCATTGGAGTCTGTTTCAGAATCACTGTCTAAGGTTACCCCACTGAATCTAACAGGAATGTTGTATGGTGAGAAGAGGTCACTGATAATCAATACAATTTTTGTGGCTTGTGTTGATTCGGGTTCTATTCTTGCTTGTACTATTTGGATTTGTGTCATATCCCCTTCTTGATCGTTATATATATATATATATATATATATATATATCCTAAATGATGATAATAATTAACAATGAATGATTAATATATTCAAATAAAACATAATTAACTTAATTCTTAATTGTACACACAATTTATATATTTAAGATAATTAAATAAAATAATAAATTAATTCCAAGAATATAAATACACTATTAATAATAATTATTTAATTAAGGAAGAATAATCATTATCCATTAATAATATGTTTATGATCACTAATATATTATATAGACTCATACATTGAAATAAACCAATTTATTAAGAGGAAACTAAAAACTACAATTAGCGACTAAAATAAGATATTAAACATGATAAGGGGTCGATATTTGGAGAGATATGATCTAGGAATAATAACAAGCATTAATCATATTGGTTGTGGTTCCTATGATTACGATATCATGTTCCACAACTAAAAGATATCGATTGCAATATCGGTTATGATAGACATGCTAAACTATCAATTATAAACTAATTGGTATCGTTGTACAAAGGCAATAATGACCAGTCATCAACAATTATAATCAAACATGTCTAACAAATACCGACTATGAAGGCATCGATTAACGAAGCTTAATCGATAATTGTTATGGAAGTATCGATGAAGGAAAGACACAACTCATCAAATCTCAAGCGATACCAAACTTTTGGCTTTTAAGATATAAGAGCGATTTCAATCACAGGGAGGAGGGAAGACAATCAAGGAAGATAAAGACAAGATAGAATTGAGTGAATAGATCTGCAATTCAGAATACAACGTTATCTGGACATAGTAAATATTGTGGTATACTGGTATGCATAGGGAATGTGCTTAATAAGTGTGCCTAATATAAAGCTTGATAATGTCTGTATGCATAATTTAATAGTAATATCAGTATAGACTGCAATATGTATGATAGTCATACTTAGTTACACATACAGTGGTAGACCAGATCTGACGCATGTCAGATCTATCTGCCTTTACAACTACTGAATATAGTGATGATTAATGTTTTAAGCAGCAATATATTAATAACTTATATAATAAGCAATTAGTAGATACATAAATAATTGATTATATAATTTAATTCATTTCTTTATTTATATATATATATTCAATTCAAAATAAGGAATAATATAAGGATCATAAATATAGATATTAATATAATAATTATGATTAATATAATACATTTAGAAATTGCTCTGTAATAATACATAATAATTCATACAACTAGTAATTAATAAATACATGAATGATTTATAAATGAATTAGAATAAGATTAATTATTTAATATGGAAGTTAGCGAGTACTACATAGATTTGATTCATGTGAGATAGACTTGACTCTTAATCAAGTTAGTTTAGGTCATAAGCACTTTGAATATAGATTAATTATGGTTAAACTAGACCAAATCTGAGTAGGGGATATTACAAATGGTATCAAAGCTATGATCCTGTCATCCTGCAAGTAGTTAGTTAATGATTAGAAAAGGAATTAAAATGAGTAAATAGCTGGGCAATGAATTGCCATGCAAGGCTATATGAGGGACACTTCAGCAGCAAGTCCAATTGCAATAAATAAATAATTGATAAACAAAATATCTTTAAATTGTCCTAAAACTATAATCAGTCTATATTTGTCCACATCCCCAAGGGAGATGGGGGCTGCTAGGGAGGGGCGGAGTAATTCCATCCAATAGGATGCCCCAAGGGTGAAAGACTCCTCCTAAAATCTAGGTTGTATGCCCCAAGGGTGAATGGATTGAGTTCAGTAATCTGGGCTAACTTGAGAGTTGGTTTCAAGCGCCCTAGATAGCCAAACAATCTTCTAGGAATAGGGACGGATTGGTTTAAGTTTAGGCATGGTCTTAATGGCATCACAAGATATATTATGATATTTGCATATGAAAATGTTGATTTATGATTCTACTATATATGTCTTCAACCCGATTGCTCCATTGTATATGTATGTATGTTTTGTATGAATGCTTATGAGATTGTTTAATATTGTCACGTTTTCAGCATGATTACATCATGCACCTTTCTAATGTATGTTTCTTGTATTCTTGGTATATATATACTACATGTATTCATAGATTGCTTCATGTCTAATGTATTTTTCAACATGTATACCTTGTGTCTTGCTTCATGACCAATATGTTTTCAGCATGTATGCTTCAAGTACTCTTTGCTTATATACTATGTATATGCATGTGTTTGCTTCATGTCTGATGCACTTTCAGCATGTATGCCTTGCATCTTTATGTATGCCTTATGACTGATGTGTCTTTAGAGTGTTCACTCCATGAGTGCCTTTCTTATACATACTTTGTACTTGTGTGCATTGCTTCAATTCTTTCATGTCTCCTATACATACTTCATGCCTCAATGTATTTGCATATTACTTGTGCTTACATGAATGCTCCATGCCTTACATCTATGCTTCATGCCTTTTGTATATTACCTTATGTTTACATGCGTACTATTTCATATTTTATGTATATACTTAGGGATTTGTGCTACATGTCTAATATGTATTTAAGTGAATTGCTTCATGCTTTAAGTGTATTTGCATTCCTTATGTATGTTTCTCTTAAATATATATACTCTTCATAATTTTTGTATCTACTGTGTCTTCAATATGTTTGCTCCATTGTATGTATACATGTATACTTGTATTGTATAATTATGTGATTGCTCCATGTTTGTCACGTTTTCAGCATGATTATGTCATACACACCTTCCTAGTGTATGCTTTATGTCTTGAATATGCTTCACATAATGATTGATATGTTTTCAATGTGTTATGTGCATTTATGTGCCTTCTTCAAATGTTTTGTATCTTAAACATAGCTACTTCAGGACTGATTTGTTTTCAGAATGCTTACCCCATGTGCGTTCTTTAAGTATATCTATCATGTGATTACATCCTATCCAGCATATGTTGTTCTACATAAGTACTTCTCTCATAACCACATACACTCCATATAAATGCTTCATGAATTAATAAAGTCTATACGATTCATGCGTTACATGTATTTCACTTGTATGTTACATGGCCTAATTGTATTCACTCTGCTTCACACCTTGTGTATATTCATGTGTATACTCCCTCTTTAATGTAGATGCTTTGTCTTATATGTCTTGGATTTACACCTTATGTGTATTTGCATGTATGACTCGTGTCTTATGTATTCATGTGTATGCTTGATGTATTGGGTTTGTACATGGAGTGTTTATACATGTTTGGCATCTCCATGTGATGTGTATGCTTCATATCTTATGTGTATTCTTCATATCTTATGTGTATTTTGGAGTATTGCTACATGTATTACTTATGTTTATGCTTCAAGACTTCCATATATACTTCAAGCCTTGCATGTATTTGTTGGCATATGGACACTCCAATGAGACATTGTATGTGATTGAAGGTTTTGTCATTGATGGCAACCTTGCAATCCTATGGCACCGGCAAGACATCATACCGGCAAATCATTATACAGGCAAGACAGTGCACCGGCATCAACAAGATCACTCTACACCGGCACCGACACCGGTACAGAAGAAAAGATGTATACCAGCATAGAGGCCGACAAGATTTTTTATATGTAATATTTTGTTTATTATTGTAAGCCGACTTGGAAAATTGTAAAATGACTCTTGTATATAAAGGAGATCATTGTAGACATTTAGAAAGGTAATGTAGCGAGCATAAAAAAAATTATTAGGCAGACCTAATGTGCAAATTATAGGTCAAGTGTATATGTAAAGAACAAAGAAAGAACTAATACTGAATCTAGCATTAGAGATGCTATTGTAAAGCAGTACAAGTTATTGGATTAGTATAATCCTTATTGTAAGTCAGTGTGACTTCTCATTGAGCAGTGAGCTCTAGGCAGTTGGCCTTCCTGCATGTGCAGGCCCCTATTGTAAGTAATATTCTCTTATTGGCCAGTGAGTGAATATTGTGGGTCACAAATCCCGCTGAGGTTTTTCCCACACCGTGTTTCCTCGTTAAACATCTTATGTTATGATGTTCTTTTCATGTGGATGTTTCTGATTCTGTTTATTGCATTAATTCTTGCATACCGGTATACTGTTATTTTATGTTCCACATGTTTTAACTTAAGAAAATCTTATCACCAGTTAGATACTGATTCACCCCCCCCCCCCCCTCTCAGTATCTGTGGGAATCATAGCAATTGGTATCAGAGCCCGGTCCTCTATTTTCATAAGCCTAACAGCTTGAGGAAGATCTTGACACTGGTAAAGATGGAAAATCTGATGAAGCAACTTGAAGGAGCTCTTACAGACTATGATGCAGAGAAGTTGAAAAATATCAAATTAGAAGATGATTTAAGAGTAGCTTAGGATATCATTTAGGCACTTCAAGAAAATCTTACTATTGCAAGAAATAAAAGAAGAGAACTTTGTGAAAAATTGCAAAATGAGAATGATGAAAAGGTATCACTTAATGACATGATAAGCAAGCTAAAACAAGAGATCATGACAACAAAAAAAGAAATGCGGGATATGACTATGAGATTTTGCAAAGAGATTGAGGATAGAAAGAAGAATGAAGAAGAATTGACCAGAAGACTAAGTGATGCAGCAAATGAGAACACAAGACTTAGCTATGAAAATGACATGTTGAAGACAGATCTGATGCATGCTTGGAATGACTCAAATGAACCTATGAGACAAAAAGAAATCTTGGAAAGGGAATTGGAAACTGCAAATCAACATAAAGAAAAATTCAAGAAAAGCTCAGAAGAACTTGGTACCTTATTGACGAATCAAAAACCTAAAGGTAACACTTCTAGAATTGGCTTTGAAGTTGGTGAAAGCTCTGGTACTGCAAATACTCAGGATCACAGCAAACCGGTAAGACCACCTAATGCTTATAAATTCAATGGAAAATGCTTTAACTGTAATAAGTATGGTCATAGGACAAATGAATGTAGATCTAGGAATTATCAAAATATCAATACACCCACTAGTCAATGTTCCAAATGCAACAAAGTTGGTCGTAACTCTGAAAACTACAGAATGAATGTGAGATGTTATGTTTGTGGAAGATTTGGACATTTATCTAATCAATGCAGAACATAAACCGACATAGGTTATGGGAAAGCTATTCAGAAAAATAATGTAACTTGTTATGCATGTAACAAGATTGGGCATATTGCTAAATTTTGTAGAAGTAAAGATACACTGGTAGACAACAAAAGTGCTAGCTTGAAAGGTAAAGAAAAATTTGAAGAGGTTAAGCAAGAATTCTCAAAGAAATGGATTAGAAAAGTTGATCTAAATATTGGGAATACTCCTCCACCGGTAGAACCAACAAATGCTTCACCGGCAGGACAGAGTGATGCTTCATCGGCAGGACAGAGCAGTGCTCCACCGGTAGGAAGTTATTCATCTAATTGAAGAAAATTTCCTTGAGGGTTTGGCAATCTAATGACACATATGCTATTATTCCCTCAGTTAGAGATAAGAAGTTGAAAATTACTTATTACCGGCAAACAATGTTAAGTGAATACTTAACCGGCATGCAATTAATGTGGTAGATGGTGAAAAGACATTATAAAAATAAGGTTTTGGCTCCATTTCATTTCACCGTGATTTCAAACTTTCAGAGAGCACAAAGATTCCGAGCTAAGGCATTTCGAGCAAGAAGCAAGCACACTCCAAGCATTCATCCATCCAAGATAGAAAAAGGTATTTAATCATGGTATCCACCTCTGCAATTGAATACATAACAAACCCTTACTGTTGTGGAAGTAATTAAAAGACCTAGGCCCATATTTCAATTAGTCCCCGAGATAGCAAAGAAGGATGATACCTTAGGTTCATTTTCTCAAATTCCTAAAGGTGTTGTATATGTTGAAGACCTTAGAATGTACATCCACTACAACATTGAAGAGTTAGGAGATGAGGAAATCAAAACCATGTATAAAACTGAGATATGTGATGATACCGGCAATATTAAAGCTAAACACAAGATTATTGAAACCCTAGGATTCACAGAAATCCTTAGCATTCCTAAATTTCCTAAGGATGTGATTAGGATAGTGTTAAGCAGAGTTCATGGAGAATTTTTCTAGCTAGATGCAATTCATAAGATCACCAAGGGAGGGGTAAAAGCTATCATGGGGTTACCGACCACCGGTAAGAGGCCAGACAAAAACAAGAAGGTTTCCAATGATTTAGTTATAGACCTAACAGGTGCGACATTTGATAAGAGATTTCTAAGGGTTAATGATGTAAAAGATATCAAAGTAAGATTCATAAGTATGATATTAGGTTACAAAGCCACTCATGCTAATAGACTTAACTTAGTTTCAAGTTTATGCATTAAGAGTGCTTATGATATGGTAATAGACAATGCAAAAATTGACATCTATGAATGGTTAAAAGATGAACTGATAGACAACCTTGGAAAGGTAAAGAAGGATAAGAAAGGAACTTTCAGATTTGGAAATATGTTAGTATGCCTAATGCTTCATATAACAAAACAAGTTCCTGGTATAGGATATAAAGAACTAGGATATGACATACCGGTAGGAAAGCAATTGACAGAACTATTTAATACCATGGGTGAGAACAAGGAGAACAACATTCATGACTTTTTCCAAGCATTAAAGACAAAAATGAAGAAAAGAATAAGGTTATCTCAGAAAATTGTAGACAAATACAAAGATGATATATGCTTTGTTATTAAGAAAGATAAAATATGGATGGAAGCAGTCATCCCAAGGACAATCTGGGTAACCGAAATGGGCTATGAGACAGATGACTACATAGTTGAAACTTATGCTAAAGCACTTATGGAAGCCCCCAAAGAACCTAAGGTAGAAGTATTTGGTAGTGCTGAAACCATAGAAAGCCAAATACAGTTTAAGAAAAGAGTAAAGAAGGTAGAGGAATTTGTGAGGAAAGGATCCAGACAAGCAAAGACCATTAAGGAAGATGTATTAAATAAAACTGGCATAACAGAAGATGAGTTGGCAGCCCCATAGCCCCACAACCTAAAGCTCATCTATCAGCGGTAGGTACCTCTTCAGAAGGTGACATGCCAACAACTTTTAAAAGAGTTGTTAGGAAAAGAGATCCCTCACCGGCAACCACTCCTTCACCTAGAAGGACAAGGCAGAAGCAACAAGCTGTGAGATCTCTGATTAGAAAGGTCACACCTAAGAAGAAGCTAATCCCTAAGAAAAAGAAAAAGACAAAAACTAACTTCGCACCCCTAGACATATTGCTAAATGAGATCACAGAGGAAGGAAAATTGAAAAACATAGAGAAAATTTATGACACTCTATCTGCTGATGAGAAAGGGCAAGTTGAGGAAAGTGTAATACTACATATGGACATGTACAAAAAGTTTTTGATGGAATTAATCGATGAAATTCCTAATGATTTGTACAAAAGACTTGAGGCCAGAAGGCAAGGAGTGATTGAATTAGACAAGAAAATAAAAATAGAAAAACTACTTGTTGTATATCTGGTAAACTCTCCAAAGGAAATTGATGATTTGATTGCTCAGGCAAACCGGACAGTATTCTCTACTGCACACCAACATATTTCACTAATGGCAGGAAGAGTTACTGAAGTAACAAAAGAAACAGAAGATGGTTGGGACATATTCCTGGTTAAAAAGGAAAACAGTATATCAGAAGGATAGGGACAAAGGGAAAGGCAAAGTTGGTGGACCTCCAGGCATAAAGTTTAAAGACAACCTACCTCCACCTGTGAAAATTACAACCATTGAAGACCAACTGGCAGCAGAAAGTATGGATGTAGAGGATAGCAATCCAAATCCTGAAGTCCTATACACTGTAAATGTTGATACCCAAAAGATCAACATAACAGTTGATAAAGATACAACTGAAAAGTCAGATATGGCTAAAGAGCCTTTGGTAACAGGAGATACAGAGAAATCGGCAGAGGATACAGGGAAAAAGATGGAATCCAAGGCACAAACACAGAAACCAATAGAGCTAAAGGCTCTGGAACAAGCTCACAAGAAAACAGTGCCACCAATAAGCAGTGAAGCAGGGAAACCAGTGCTAAAAGAAATGCAAACACAAACTAACATACTAGAGGTCAATACAAGCATGGTTATTTCCACTGGCACTCAAACTCTTGGATCATCATCAACATTCAAGTCAACTAATGTGACTGAGGTATTATTAGATTCTATTAAGAAAATAACTGACTGCAGTTCATAGGCTTATAAAGCAATAGATGATTCAATACCATTTTTGAAGTTAGTTGCTCCTGATTGTAATATAGATAATAAAGATTCTTTAGGACAATTGGATACATTATGTAAATACATTTCTGGAAATATTGAGAAAATAAAGGAAGAATCGGTAAAGGACATGGTAGAAAAGGAGAAACAAAAATTCTTTGATGAAGAAATAAAGAAGTGTAACAGAGACTTTGACACACTTCTACTAGAACTATGTAGTTTGTTGAAAGAGTATAAAAATTTGTATAAAGATACATGTAAAACAAACTTCTTGACTGTAGATATTGACAAGAAAATAAGCAAGACACAGGATGAGATAAATAAGCTTGCAGACAATTTTGTCAGCTCACCGGATTCATTATCTATTTTTGAAGAGAAGTTGGCAAATTTTGAGGAAGAATTGCTCAAACAAGAGAGAGAGAAAGAAAGAATAATAAACAAGGCAAAACACTTGAGATCTAAACTGAGTCCAAGATTGGACTATCTAGCATCTCTGCGGAAGGAAATCTTAGAGGCATTAGCACAGGGAAGCAAAACATCGGCAGAACATTTGTAGCATCTCACTGGTACTGTGAAGAGGACTGAAACAACAATAAAAGATAGCAAAAAGTTTATGGATAGTATAAACTTAATTTTGGGTGATCTTTTTTAGATAATAACTACCCAACTACAGGGTTGAGGATATGGATAGATGTAACTACAAACTCTACTAACATCTTGACAACCTTTGTCATTGATGCCAAAGGGGGAGTAGTAGGATGAGAAAGTTCAAAGACAGGAATCATATGCTCAGGGGGAGTCCTTCATTTTTTGGTAAACATTTTTTGGTAAATTTTTGACTACACATTTTGGACACTTTTTGAAATTTCTCATGAGTGTTGCCATCAATGCCAAAGGGGGAGATTGTTGGCATATGGACACTCCAGCGTGCCAAAATGTATATGGTGATAATGGATAACAATAATAACAATATTGAAAGACTAAAATGGATTCAACCACTAAACCCTAGCCTAACAACAACAAAGATCCACCATAACATATGAAGATTACCTAAGACAATGCAAATAACTCAAAATCACAAAGATTATACCATCACATGTCCACTAGGGTTTTGATCTCCATTCTTCCTATCTCCATTGATCTTGCTTGATATACTTGCTCTCAGATTTTTGGTATGCACAAGAGCTCAACAAAGAACGAAATGTGGTTGCAAGTGGAATTGTAGTGTAGCCAAGTACTCCAAAATCAGTCATTAGGGTTTGACAATGAAGAAAGCATCTCCTTAAATAGAAGACACAATATGAAATGGAGGGATAAGATTGAGAGGTGTAAAAAGAGAGGTCGGCTAGGATTAGAGGGTAGGTAAAAGAAATAATAAAATAATGAAAGAGGTAGGTAGTGTATGAATTAAGAGATGAGTGACATGTGTCATGTGTAGAAAAGGATAATGAATTAATTAAATAAATAAAGATTTATTTAATTAATAGAAGAAGTAGGATAATTAAATAAATAAGATATTTATTTAATTTAGGAAAGGGATAATTTAAATAAATAAATGTATTTATTTAAATGAGAAATAAGGCTAGAAGAGGATAAATGAATTAATTAAATAAATAAAGATTTATTTAATTAATAGAAGAATTAGGCTTAGATAATTAAATAAATAAAATATTTATTTAATTAGACATGACAATTTTAAGTGTCTACATTTTGCCCCTCTTTGAGACAATGCGGCTTGTCGCGTTGTTTCAAAGAAGATAAGATGAACTGATACAAAGTTGCCCCAAAATAAAGAATTATATGCCCCCTCGAGAGATTGGATGAAAAAGTCTGGAAAGAGTGCAGACAATCTCTCGATAAGAAAGACGAGATAGAATGGACTGATTGGATAAAGTGACAAAGTCACAGGATGAAGAATACTGACTCGGGAAATGAAGGCCAGGGCTAGGGTAGGCTATAAGATAGATCACGGGCAAAAGACATCCTCATTGTCATCCACACCCTTAGAAGATCACAGTGCAGAGCGAGAAAAGAGCAGCAGCAGTCAGCAGCGATGGCATTCATTCATAGATTCGACCATGTCCACCGATTCCAGCGACCAGCCGATGCAGGAGAGCCGGTAAGTACCCGAAAACCTCCTCGTACTTTCACGCATTTCGAGTTTTGTCATAAATGCATGTTTAGGAGCAATAAATGCGCTAGGAATAGGATATTTAAAAAGTGCAAAAACGCGCAACCGCGTCTGTGTCAGCGCCAGGCGCATCTGTGTCCAACAGGCGCGTCTGTGTCGGGTCCAGGCACGTCTGTGCCTGGAACCGCATTTGTGTTGAATGCGGACGCGTTTGTGAAATGTAGTAGCGTCTGTGATTTATAAGAGCGTTTATGTCATGTAGGGACGTCTGTGTTCCCTGGTCGCGTTTGTGTCTGGCATAGGCACGTTTGTGTTCAGAAAACGCGTCTGTGTAGCAGAAGCGCATTTGTGCAGTCTATAAGCGCGTTTAGGAGTTAAAAGCGCGTGTGTGTTGTAAAAGTGCGTTTGTGTGTTTAAATGCATGGTTTTAGTCTTTTAGGTCAAATCGGCAGTTCTGTGATGAACATACGCTGTCGATTGGATAAGTTGCTGAGAGGATACACTCAAGCAGGTCCTCTAGAAAGATTAGGATAGATCCAGGCACTTTGTGATGAACAGGGAGCACCAAGATAGGCAGCACTTTGTGATGAACAGGGAGTGCGAATGTGAGTGACACTTTGTGATGAACAGGGAGCACCAAGATTGGCAGCACTTTGTGATGAACAGGGAGTGCGAATGTGAGTGACACTTTGTGATGAACAGGGAATGTCATACACGTAGTACTTTGTGATGAATAGTGAGTGTCACTAGGATAGATAACCAGATGCATTTAGGTAGCAAGTAGCATTTTGTGATAAACAGTGAATGCCACGATAACTGACAAGATTGATTGTGTGACTGCAGGAGTATTTGCCGATGTTGGAGTCACGGGAGAGATTCCCGTCGACTCAGAGATTGCGACCAGAGTTGTCGATCCAGGACATGATTTCCATTGAGGAGATGGGTCTCACACATATGCTCTATGTGCCTGAGTTTTGGGCAAACATGGGGTTGCTGACTGCGTTGGCCGAGAGATGGCACTCAGAGACATGCACGTTTCACCTGCCGATGGGTGAGATGACAGTGACATTAGAGGATGTATACAGGATTCTACATGTTCCTATTGATGGAGAGTTGATTCCCTACGACCGTGACGGTGACAGGGAGGCATTGAGACGGGTTTTTCAGGATCCCGATTTGGAGATGCGAGCAGGTCATGTAGCCTGGGATACCATGACTGCCACAGGTTTAGCATTGCCAGCAGTTGTTGGGGGAGTCATCAGTGGGTATTTGTGTCCAGACAGGGCCACACGAGGATTGGCAGTGGGCTGGGGAGGGGCATTGGAGACGCTGATGGCAGAGCACACTAGGTATGCATGGGGGCCATGTGTCCTGGCACATTTGTATTATGAGCTGCATCAGTTTGTGTACCACGGATCAGTGGGTTTGGGCTGCGGCATGACTCTCTTGCAGGTGTGGGCCTATGAGCACCTTCCCATCACACGGCCCATTCATTTCAGAGGCAGAGGACAGGGATATAGTTTTGTGCACCTGTATGACATGATCACATCCCAGCCTCGGATTGGGAGATTGGAGCATTGGAGGCGAGTCATTGATGATATTGACATGGTGATCTGGAGGCCGTACCTGGGGTGCGAGGAGTGGGAGGACGATGCCTTGGAGCTACCATATGTGTTTAGGAGCAGGTATCTGATTGGGCGGACGCCCTATATTCTGGAGAGGCAGCTTATTGATAGGGTGTGCAGGCAGTTTGGGCAGATCCAGCGGATGCCACGAGGCTCGGGCATGTATGCCCGGACGGTCAGAGATCAGGTGCAGTTTGGCCCACTGTTATCATATGATCAGGCAGTGATGCAGCTAGCGAAGATGATGCCGATGCCATGGGACATGTGGCCAGAGGTAGATGATGCAGGGATGGACGCAGAGTACTCTGCGTATTGGGCAGAGCATCCATTTCCCAGATTGACAGATCCGGTAGAGCCACTGGATGGAGAGGGTGGAGGAGATGATGATGATGGAGGAGGGGATGGAGGTAGGGGCCGGCAGAGGCGGAGGGGAGTGGTGGGAGAGAGGCGGGTGGCACCTCGGAGGGAGGGAGGACAGGAGAGAGCAGCTCCGGTGGTGAGAGGACGGGGTGGACTGCCCCTACAGGTGCCAGCAGCACAGGGTCCTAGACAGGGACCGAGACAGGTGCAGGCAGAGGGACAGAGACAGGTGCAGCCACAGGTACCTATACAGGCACAAGGACAGGTGCAGGCAGAGGTTGAGGGACAGGCACCTGTAGGGGAGGAGCCACAGGCGGAGGCGGAGAGCGGAGACTCTGAGGAGGATGAGGTGGTGAGGCTGCGGGAGATCTGCCAGGGCCAGGCAGATGAGATTGAGGATTTGGTTTGAGAGAGGAACCACCTCAGGATCAGGGTCCGAGACACAGAGCGGGAGAGGGATCAGGCCATCCAGAGATACACAGAGGCCGAGACAGCTCTGAGGGCAGGTAGGCGGGCAGTAGAGGATGCAGGGGCAGGCTACACATATGTTTTGTGAGCCAGAGAGGAGATCACCTACTGGAGGGATCTATATTATGCAGTCGTGCCAGCAGATCAGCGGGCTAGGAGCTTCCATAGATCATCGCGCACAGTGACGGCTACGGGAGGGAGCCGCAGGAGACAGGCATCCAGCGGTGGGGTCATGGGGCCTCCACCACCACCAGAGAGACAGGGGGATCCTGGGGCGGGTCCATCTATAGCTCAGACTCCGTTGAGGCGAGGCGGCTCCGAGGGAGGGAGTTCCTCATAGCTATAGTGGGCTCCCATTGTATCAGTATATGTATCATTGTTGTATTGTAGACACCTGCGGGTGATTCTTTTGTAGCCATATGATTCTTTTGACATCATTGTATCATGACACATTTTGATTATATATGAGATGATCCATTTTTGCGGCAGCTATATGCATGCATACCTATGTGATGAAATGTTCTTATGTGATACATGTTTTATGATATGGATGCTTATATGATGCAATGCAATATATTTTTGTTCTTTTATGTTGTATATGTAATGCATGATGCAAATGTGAATGTATGTAATGCAAATGAATATGATAATGCAAATGAGTATTTACATAATGAAAATGTGAGATGTGCTAACATGTGTTGTATGCAGGATGTGATGCAATTGTGATATCTATATGTATGTATGAAATGCTTATATGTGGTGATGCAGGTGTAACTACATGAAATGTAAATGTTTTTGGTGTGTCATTATACTCAGTCATGTGATAGCGGGCTACGCGGACTCGAGAAGGACGATGGAAGTCAATCAAGAAAGGGGGATGGAAGACAGAAGATATGAACGTGAAAGAGCTTCTTGTGCGTTATCATCATTGAGCTTTATTATGGCAGAATAGGTTATGACAATCGAGGCATTTGTTCGGCCCAGAAAGTCATTGTACCTGTTCGCATGGAGATAAGACAGTCACAAACAAGGAATGCCCTAGTTCATACTAGACTCACAGTGTCCTCATATCCTTGGACAAGTCATAGCATTACTAAAAGACAATCCACAGACAGCAAATGCAAATAGGTGACGATACCCCATCCTCGCCTTTCTAGTCAAAGACATCCTGGAAAAGCTAAAAGACATGTTACCAAAAAAAGATGAAATCAAAAGAAAACCAAGACTTGACACCAACATCCACTGTAGTCCTCAAGTTTAGTGTCTCTTGTCACTTGTTTAAGTCGAATTTTAATTGTGGTCACAATGTTTACTTTCACAAAAAGGATAGATAGCACTGAACCATAATGTTGTCTGAGTCTGTTGAAAGATTTGATTTTGTTGAAGCTCATTGTTGCTGCTGCGTCTCATTTGAAACTGACTGAATCCATGAAACTGATACTTTATTGCGGAGAAGGCGGAACTTTATTGTGGACCTTCGATGCAGATGCTGCTTTATTGCGGATTATGCGTAGATAGACTGAAGAAAGCTGGAAGAAACTATACTCCTCGAAACATGTGATGTTCTCAGTTCCACACCCATTACTAGACTTAGGAATTGGCCGTAGTCACAGATAGGATCTGATTTATTATGGATGAAAAAGGGAGTGAAAAGGGAGGGTTATTATGAATGGCTAACCAATCTTAGGTAGATCAATAACAAGCCATGATGGGAATGGGTAAGTTTATTGTGAGTGAATAGGTTGTGAGTGTGTGCAAAGTGAAAGGATGAAAGAGAATCCTGAAGGAGGGAGGAGCAAAGTCTCTACGCATGGCGCTGGTGACCCAGTTTTCACCATGGTACTTGCCCAGGGCGCCACCGAAGTGGTTTTCACCGTTGGACGAAATTATTTCTCTTTACTTTTTTTCGATTTTTCAATTTTATTTTTTTTTTTGTTGTTTTTATAATTTTTTTGTATTTTTGAATTAGGATGTTCCGATGAGCTATGTGTAGAACCTGCGAAGGTGCATGCTGTTGATAGGATCCTCCAAAGGTTCACCTTCTGTAGTAGAGAGCTAATATGCCCCATATCCATATGCTGTTGTTATGATGTAAGGACCAAGCCAATTTGGTTCGAACTTGCCCTTCTTATCTCTGTCTTGCTGATTTTTGGGGTTCTCTCTGAGGACTAAGTCACCTACCTCAAATGTGCGAGGCTTGACCTTGTGATTGTAACTGCGACTCATTCATTGTTGGTAAGCCTTGAGATGATTAAAAGCAGTGTGTCGTCGTTCCTCCAGCAGTTCTAGTTCTTGTAAGCGAGAGACCCTGTAGTCTTCATCGTTGATTATGTTTCTCAAGGAGACCCGTAAAGAAGGTAGCTCGACCTCAATAGGCAAGATGGCTTCAACGCCGTAGACAAGTGAGTAGGGTGTAGCTCCTGTAGTTGTGCGGACACTGGTACGATAGGCCCAAAGTGTGGGATTGAGTTGGACATGCCAGTTACGGCCAGCGTCGTCGACTGTCTTTTTAAGGATTTTGAGAATTGTTTTGTTAGACGCCTCAGCTTGGCCATTACCTTGGGGGTAGTATGGTGTGGAGAAATGGTGAGAGATATGGAAGCGCTCACAGAGTTCACGAACATCCTGGTTCTTGAAAGGACGCCCGTTATCGGTGATAATGGAAGTAGGAATCCCGTATCGGCAAATGATGTAGTTCAAGATGAAGGTAGCGATTTGTTTCCCAGTAACTTGTGTAAGAGGCACAGCTTCAATCCACTTTGTGAAATACTCTGTGGCTATGATAATGAATTTATGTCCATTGGAAGAGGGAGGGTGAATCTTGCCTATGAGATCAAGTCCCCACTGACAAAAGGGCCAAGGAGATGCAAGTGGCTGTAGTTCTTGTGCTGGTACATGTATAAGGTCTCCATGAATTTGACACTGCTTACACTTCTTGACAAACTGATGTGCATCTCTTTCCATAGTAGGCCAGTAGTATCCAGTCCTGATGAGTTTCTTGGCCAAGGTAGGACCACTAGTATGCGGACCACATATCCCTTCGTGCACTTCTCGTAACGCAATCTGAGCTTCGTCACTCTCTAAACATCTAAGAAAGGTGCCATCTAGACCTCGTCGGTATAGGATATTAGCTAGGATAATGTATCGGGAGGATTGGCGAATGAAAGTGCGACGTTGGTTGTTCGATAGATCGGGAGGTAAGATATTGTCGCGAAGGTATGTGAATATGGAACCATATAACTGGGATTCAGGACCAACAACACATATCATTTCCATAGGAGTGATCTCATATGACGGAATCAGCAGGTTGTCAACCAGGAACTCATAGCAGGTCTCATTTTGCGGTAGATCGATGAGCGAAGCAATTGTAGCCATGGCATTAGCAGCGCGATTCTGTTCTCTTGGTATCTGTTCAAACTCTATCTTTGCAAAGTGTTGTTTCAGATCATCTACCAGTTGTTTGTAAGGCATTAGCTTTTCATCTTTAGTTTGATAATCATCAGTTGCTTGACGAATGACAAGTTGAGAATCCCCAAAAACACGAAGCTCTTGGATCTTCCACTGAACTGCAATTCTTAACCCAGTTGTTAATGCCTCGTATTCCGCTATATTGTTGGTGCAAGGAAATGATAAGCAGTATGACTTTGGTATAGAATCGCCTTGGGGAGTTATAAAGAGTATACCCGCTCCTGCTCCATGCTGTGTGTATGAGCCATCAAAGTATAGTTGCCATGGCTTTGCAGGTGATATTTTTAGAATGGACTCATCTGGAAATTCTGACTGTAGAGGAACATCATCTATCATGGGAGCATCTGCCAGTTGATCTGCGATGGCTTGTCCTTTTATGGCTTTTCTGTCCACGTATTCAATGTCAAATTCACTCAAAATCATTACCCACTTGGCCAGTCGCCCAGTAAGTGTAGCTTTGTTGAGAAGATATTTTAGTGGATCAATTCTGGCAATCAACTTAGTCTTGTGAGTGAGCATATAATGTCGTAATTTTTGTGAAGCAAAGACCACAGTGAGACATGCACGCTCAATAGGTGTGTAGTTCAGCTCATATCCCACCAACGTGCGACTGATATAGTAGACTGCTTTTTCCTTGCCGTCAGGTATTTGTTGTGCTAGGAGTGCCCCTAGTGCTGTTGGAGTAGCTGATATGTAAAGTAGCAATGGTTGATCTGGAATTGGTGGCATCAAAACTGGCGGGTTCAAAAGATAGTCTTTAAGTGCCTGGAAAGCCTGTTGACAGTTCTCATCCCATTTGAACTTGATGTTTTTGTGTAGCAGGTGCTGGAAAGGATTACACTTATCTGCAAGTTGTGCTATGAATCTTCGTATGGACTGGACTCTCCCTTGTAAAGACTGAAGTTGACTGATATTCTTGGGTGGCGGCATGTCCAAGATAGCCTTGACTTTTGCTGGATCAGCTTCTATTCCTCTTTTAGACACAATGAATCCTAGGAGCTTCCTGGAGGTTACTCCAAAGACACATTTCTTTGGGTTTAATCTTACCTTGTATTTTTCCAGCCTATCAAAAGCAACTGAAAGTATGTCCAAGTGTGTATTTCTATCTATTGATTTAACCAAAAGATCATCAACATAATCTTCCACCGTTACATGCATGAGATCATGGAAGATAGTAGTCATAGCTCGTTGATACGTGGCACCTGCATTTTTCAGCCCAAAGGGCATGACATTCCAACAGAAGGTTCCCCATGGACAAGTAAATGATGTTTTATGTTGATCTTCAGGTGCAATCCTGATCTGATTATATCCAGAGAATCCGTCCATTAAAGATAACATCTCATGGCCTGCTGTGAGATCAACAATTAAATCGATGTTTGGTAATGGGAAATCATCCTTCGAACAAGCCTTGTTGATATCCCTGAAGTCTGTACATATTCGGATGCTGCGATCTGGTTTGCTAACAGGTACTAAGTTGGAAATCCATTCAGGATAATCAATTGGGCGTATGAATCCGACATCCAGTAATTTCTCCAGCTCTGCCTTGACTAATAATGCCACTTGTGGATGCATTTTCCTCAATTTCTGTTTTACTGGTTTTGCCCCCGGTTTGACTGTTAAATGATGCATTACTAAATCCGGGTCTAGTCCAGGCATATCAGCATAAGACCATGCGAAGTTGACTTGTCGTTCCTTAAAGAAGCTTATGAACCTTGCTTTCTCGGCCTCTGTCAATGATTGAGCCAAAAATATGTTATGTGGAACCTCTGTTGTACCAATGTTTGTCTTTATAGTCTCCTCTACCAACATGGATGATTTTTCCTCATATGATGCTGGGAGAATGTCAAGCCTTCCATCTTCGGGCACCTCAGAGAGGTTTTCACCCTCAGATACGTGCTTTCTTTTTACTTTTTTAGAGTCAGATAGCGCCACAGTGTGGTTTTCGCCATAAGACCCTTATTTTGTTTGTATTTTCACATTTTTGCGACTAGAAGGCCCGACACCCTCACCAAAGTATGCCATGTTATTAAGCTCTATGGTGTATCCTGCTTTATGGTCTCCAAGAGGAAGATCATCGCGAATGCCAAGATAATCGACAATAGCTTCGTCATTTTGAAATGTATCAAGCTGTGCTGGTCCATCCTGATCCCAGTCAATGAGTTGGGGGTGAACGAGGGGAAGGTCTTTAGTGTTTTCAAAGTTCGCAAGGCTAATAGTGAAGATGTGGTTATATTCAGGTATGTCAAGATAGTCATCGAGGTCGTCAATGGCACTCTCCTCATCAATTTCGATCGTGAGTGAGTCCAAATTATCATCACTAGTAGCACCCTCAGGGACAGGTGTCCTCATCCTATGTGATCTTGACCTAGGGCCTTGAAACGAATCTTGTGCGGGATCCTTATGGGTTGGTTCTTGACCAACTCTGAATTTCTTGTAAAACTCCTCCTCCTCTATAGGTTCATCTGGCTCTCTAAATGTCTCGTTGAGCTCATAGTCGCTGGAGGATTTGTCTGAACCCCATTCCCATTCGTTGGAATCTGTAGAATAGTCATCTTCTTGTTGAACTTCAGCCACTTTGACTCGCCATATCTATTTTGTTCTTTTATTGTGAATCTTGGGATTTAGAAAACCAAGCCCCTTGGAGCGTTCCCTTCTTGCAGTTAGCTCAGGTTGTAAAGGCTCCATGACACCTTCTTTACGTAGTCCGAGAGGGCTTTTTCCATCATACCCAAATCTTTGTAGAATTTTGAAACCTTTGCCATAGTTCTCACAGGGTATTATAATTTGATCATGTGTATCCTCTTTAGCGTCCTTATATAGCATTTTATATAAATTTTCTTCCTCTAGTTCGCCCCATTTTTGAAAGATGGTAGGATCCCATTTGAGTAGCATGATGGAGATTTGCTTATTAGGATGTGGCCTCCCATATTCCTTGGGAGAGGTCAGGACTTGTCGTAAGAACATTGTTTGATTCAGAGTGTATTCTCCCATGCCTTTGTCTTGAAACTTGGCTCTAAGTTCACCTTGTTTGGATGTCAAGGGCTTTAATGACTCAGGATCAATATATGCTGAAGAAGGAGTAGCCTCACGATTGCTGGGAATGATAGTCTCAGTATGCGATCTCAAGTTATTGCAATATATGAATGGATTTGGATCACCATTGACCGTTACCTCGACTCCATTATGAGGAAACTTAATGCATTGGTGGTATGTTGATGGGACTGCCCTCATTTCATGAATCCACGGAGGTCCTAGCAATATGTTATACGTGAGGTCTAGATCCAGGACTTGAGAAATCACATCCTTTGTGACTGGCCCTATTCTTAGTGGTAAGATGACCGTACCCTTGGACGAACGCTCTTCATCATCATAAGCCTTAATAGTGATTTGGTTTGTAGAATTTACAGCTTTGTCAGAATATCCCAATTGTCTGATGGTGCTCAATGTACAAATATTAAGACCTGCTCCTCCATCTATCAGGACTCGCTTTATTCGGTGTTTATGTATGAAGGCTTCAATATGTAGAGGTGCATTATGAGGCTGACTTATGGAGGCGTCATCGGCTTCTGTGAATGTGAGGGAGTGTGGAACGGATAAATATCCCACCATGGCTTGAAACTGGTCCACGTTTAGATCAGGAGGGACAGCAGTATCTCTCAAGGTTTTGTCAAGGACAGCTTTATGTGCAGGAGATATACGTAAGAGCTCAAGAATAGAGATGAGTGCGGGTGTTTTCCCTAATTGCTCTACAAGGTCGTACTCAGGCTTAGTTGACGGAAGATTGGTATTCTTAGTAGAGGTACCTGGCAATGTGATCTTACCTCGACGGGTTGTAACATGACATTCAGAGGTAGATGTGGACGAAGATCCCACACCTTTTAGGACAATTTTGGGCCTTGGAGAAGAATTCTCAAGATTTTTATTTTTGATAGTAATGGTAGAAATATGATTGTCCATTGAAATGTGATTAATAGTGGAATCATAATTGTAAGATGTTCTGGTGTAATTGGCTTGATCATCTGTGACTTTGCCTTTTCCCTTGTCATGTTTTGGGAATGGTTCCTTAAACACCTCATGCTCTTGATTAGATGAATGTCCCTCAATCTCAATATCTCCTCTGTCAATGAGATCTTGTACAATGTTTTTCAATCGATGGCAATTACTTGTCTTGTGACCCTTGCTCTTATGAAACTCACAATATTCATCATCATTCCACCAATTCGGTTTGACCTTTGGTTCATATGAAGGAAAATCTGGGACTGTGATCACTTTGTTTGCTACAAGCTTTTTGAATACTGATTCAAGTGGTTCTCCCAATGGAGTGTACTTCCTTCATGGTTTAGCAGCCGTTTGATTGTTCACTTGATTGTTGGTAGAACTTGAACCAGAAAAGATGAACTTTGGTCTTACTGTGTTGGTATCAACAACACCATCATTAACCGTGTTCTTGTTCTTGTTCCAAAATTTTGGTTTATCCTTTCCTTTGAAGTCCTCTTTGTTTTCTTTGAATAGTTTGATAACTCCTTGTTCAATTAAGACCTTTTCTGTTGCTGGGCCCTTTTCAATGACATCCTTGAATGTGGACAAACAAGCTTTCCTGAGATCATAGCCGATAGCCTTGTTAACGTTTTGTGTGAACATCTCCACCATTTGTTTTTGCGGGATCTCACAAGAGCATCTGCTAGCTAGGTTTCTCCATCTCTGTAAAAATGTTGCGAAAGATTCTCCTTCTTTTTGTTTCGTATTGTACAAGGTAGTAACTGAGACATCTGTTTCAATGTTGTAAGAAAAATGCTGAATGAATGCTTCTGCCAAGTCGCCCCATGACTTAATACCGGGAGGTAATTGAGAAAACCATTCCATAGCTTGATCTCCTAAGCTCTGTGGGAACAACCTCATCAAGTATGTTTCTTCTGCCGCTATCTCAATGCAAGCTGTGAAGAATTGTCTTATGTGTGCCTTGGGGTCTCCTCTCCCTCTATATTTGTCAAATTTTGGTGTTACAAAGTGCGGAGGAAACGGAGGCATTGGAATGCTCTTATCAAATGGATAAGGGCATATATCTCTCATAGTATATGTGGGTTTTGATGTGCCCATGTCTTCCACTTTCTTTTGTAGATCTCTAATTTGTTGCTCCAAGTTATTTTTGGGAGGAGATGGATTTCTTGTAGCATATCCCATGTTTGAAACACCCATTTGAGGAGGAGCTTGTTGCATGTATGGATGATACTGATCGTAAACATGTCCATATGGAGGTCTATATTGTTGCGACATGTATGGAGCACTTGGCATAACTTCTTGTTGAGGGACCCCATATCTGTTTTGTGTGTATAAACCATATTCAATAGGCCTTTCATTTTCCATTGTGTTGCCCCCAATTTTGGCATGAGGTCTCCTTGTGTCAAAATGTTGAGGATGTCCTTGAGTATCCATTTGTCTTGGTTGACTCATATCTTGAGCATGTGTTTGAGCATAGGGCCTCCATGATGGTCTTTGAGCATAAGTATCATGCATTTGAGCTTGTGTATGTGGGATTGCTGGTTTCTGAAGCAAAACTGATGGTGACTCCGGCATCATATTATTTGGTCCTCCACTATTAGGTTGAGTTTGTTGTGAAGGTCTACTTTCCATAAGTTGAGATAAGTCAAAATCATGTGGTATTTTAGCTCCACTTTGTGCCATCATGTTTAGGAAATATTGACGATCTCTCCTCATTATCTCTTCAACCAATCTATTAAATTGAGGATCCATTATAGATTCTTGTATGTCTGCTGAAAGTATTGAAGAATTGTCAACATTGTCATTGTGTGTAGTATTGTTGTTTATAGCATTTGCGCTTTCCACATTTGGATTGTGTCTATAAACATTCATGTCTGGTAATGTAGTGTGCTCAGGATTGTAGAAGACATCATTGTCATACTCATAAGAATTCATGTTTACGGATTCTTGAGCTTCTTTGACTATTCTCCTAGATTTTTGAAGACGGGTTTCAACCATGAACTAGGTGTTTAGCAATATGTGAGAGACTAGACGAAGAATGAAAAGAGTATGGAAGACCAAGAGTTGTATGGAGTGTAAATGAATCTCGAGGTGTACTTGCAATGTCCAAAGTGTAAGACCAAGTATGTAAGTAGTAGAATAGGTGTGACTTCCAAAGAGAGGATAGTTTCTCTTGATGAGGTAAGCTGACCTTGACTCTAAGTAAGACCAAATGAGACCCAAAGGTAAGAAACCTTGATGAGGGACCACTTAGCAAAGTGTTGTTGTATGTAGTGTGTTGACAAAGTATGATGAGGACAAGCAAGTGACCTTTTGACTCAAGTTTAGACAAGTATGAATGTAAAATGAGATGTGAAGCAATGATGGACTATGTGAGACCCAAGGACAGGTTGAATGCTAGATGAAATCTGAAGAGACAACCTAGGAAGCTCAAGTATGCCGAAACTGATTTCTTTTGTTTGTTGGACTGTGAAATTTTCAAATCCTGACACAGACGCCTCTGTATACTTCACAGACGCGGTTTTAAGACACAGACGCTACTCTGTTTAACGCAGACGTGATTCTGAGATTTTCCTGTTGATGTTTGTTGGGACTGTAACAGTTTTTTGCAATTGTGGACACAGACGTGCCTGTATACTTCACAGATGCGATTCCCATACATAGACATGTCTCTGTTCGACACAGACGCTGATAAAAACACAGACGCTATTTTGTACTTCACAGACGCGTTTATCCGACACAGACGCGATTTGAACAGACACAGACGCGTTTCTGTAACCTTCGTGCAATCTTTCCTATCTGTGAAGTTGTTTTGTTGTGACCAAATCTGATTGTTCGACTGTTTTTCGTGACAAGAGGACACAGTGTTGATGACTCAATGTTTGCTAGTGTTTAGACTCCAAAATGACTCCAAGAAAGTGTGTTGTTTGATGTAAAAAGTTTTTGCATACCCTTGAAGACACAAAAGACACAATGTTTTGCTGTTTTGTCTTGATTGTTTGAATGTTTATCATAAGTCAAGCACAATTCTTAAGGCTGGCCAAGATAATAGTTGTTGATCCCACATGGGGTTTTACCCCCGAGGCTAC
The DNA here is from genome assembly GCF_030272615.1 of Cryptomeria japonica. Lineage (NCBI taxonomy): Eukaryota > Viridiplantae > Streptophyta > Pinopsida > Cupressales > Cupressaceae > Cryptomeria > Cryptomeria japonica. The sequence continues at coordinate 588,588,506 of NC_081412.1, read as the reverse complement.
GCTATTCAGAGCGGATACTTAGATGCTTGACCTCACTGGCTCCACCCTCGGCACTCACTTCTCGGGTCAGCCAAGCATCAGTCCCCATGAAAACTCCCCATGGCGAACTTTGTATCTCTACTAAGAACCGTATGTGTGTGGGCCGCTACCAGAGGTCCGACCTCCTGCCCCAACAACTAGAAGGATTTGGGCCTCTAAAACAAAATGGTGCTAGTAAGGGCATCCGCTCGTGTGGCCATACATGCGGCACTTTCAGCTCTGTAAATACAGAAGGCTCCCAGCCGGTAGGGGTTACGCCCTACAAATGATCAAATAAATTTGATCAAACGGGTTTATGGGGAGACATAGTGTCGGTATGAACTAATCAGCACACGTTATTCATAGTTTTCACCATGAATACATTTGATTATAGTGGTTTGGATGAGGTGGGTTTTCCTCGCTACCACTTGGGTCGTTCTCTTCTCACTAGTAGTCCTAATGACCACACGGGAAGACAGGCCCTCTAAAGAGTAAACCAAAAGAGCCTATTGCTCAAGACACAAAAGACAATGATTCAATTTTAGTGCACCAATTGAAGTGTTTGCTAAGCTATGAAACAAGGCACACAATAAAAATTACAAAACCCTAGCTAAGGCCCTGCAACAAAATTGTTAGTAGTTTGGGTTGTTTCAAATGATAACCCCTTCCTGCAAGCACACAAGTTAGGTAAATTTTTAGAAAACCCAAAAAGACTTTGTGAAAAGGGGCCTTCAACAAAAACGTATTTGTCTCCAAAGCAAGCTGCACAAATCAGGTTAGCTAGATCTGCAAAGGTTAGCCAAAAATAAACCAGATCTGAAACCCTAAGTACAAAATCCGAAAACCCGAATCGAAAAACTTGAAAAATTTGCAAAACAGAATGCACAGACGCTGTTATACCAGACACAGACGCGTCTGTCCGACACAGACGCGGTTATGTAATTCACAGATGCGGCCAAAGAACACAAACGCTTCTTTCGGCTACAGACGCGATAAGATGATGCACAGACGCGATTCGGAATCACAGACTCAACTTTCGGAAACCTGCAAAAATAGAAAATGACAGAAACACAGACGCGATCCAAGATATCGCAGACGCCTCTGAAATACAAAAACGCGATCCGAACACTCGCAGACGCGGAAAAAACCTAAAATATCGTCGAAATCGTCCGATCTGCAACTTCAAAAATGCAAAATCTGCAACAAAAATGTTAAATGCAAAGGGACAAGGGTCCCACCGGGCATGCCAAAATGTATATGGTGAAAATGGATAACAAATAACAACAATATTGAAAGACTAAAATGGATTCAACCACTAAACCCTAGCCTAACAACAACAAAGATCCACCATAACATATGAAGATTACCTAAGACAATGCAAATAACTCAAAATCACAAAGATTATACCATCACATGTCCACTAGGGTTTTGATCTCCATTCTTCCTATCTCCATTGATCTTGCTTGATATACTTGCTCTCAGATTTTTGGTATGCACAAGAGCTCAACAAAGAACGAAATGTGGTTGCAAGTGGAATTGTAGTGCAGCCAAGTACTCCAAAATCAGTCATTAGGGTTTGACAATGAAGAAAGCATCTCCTTAAATAGAAGACACAATATGAAATGGAGGGATAAGATTGAGAGGTGTAAAAAGAGAGGTCGGCTAGGATTAGAGGGTAGGTAAAAGAAATAATAAAATAATGAAAGAGGTAGGTAGTGTATGAATTAAGAGATGAGTGACATGTGTCATGTGTAGAAAAGGATAATGAATTAATTAAATAAATAAAGATTTATTTAATTAATAGAAGAAGTAGGATAATTAAATAAATAAGATATTTATTTAATTTAGGAAAGGGATAATTTAAATAAATAAATGTATTTATTTAAATGAGAAATAAGGCTAGAAGAGGATAAATGAATTAATTAAATAAATAAAGATTTATTTAATTAATAGAAGAATTAGGCTTAGATAATTAAATAAATAAAATATTTATTTAATTAGACATGACAATTTTAAGTGTCTACAATTGTATGTGATTGAAGGTTTTTTCATTGATGGAAACCTTGCAATCCTATGGCATCGGCAAGACATCATACCAGCAAATCATTATACAGGCAAGATAGTGCACCAGCATCAACAAGATCACTCTACACCGGCACCGGCACTAGGACAAAAGAAAAGATGTATACCGACATAGAGGCCGACAGGATTTTTGATATGTAATATTTTGTTTATTATTGTAAGCCGACTTTGAAAATTGTAAAATGACTCTTGTATATAAAGGAGATCATTGTAGACATTTAGAAAGGTAATGTAGTGAGCATAAAGAAAATTATTAGGCAGACCTAATGTGCGAATTATAGGTCAAGGGTATATGTAAAGAACAGAGCAAGAACCGGTACTGAATCTGGCATTAGAGATGCTATTGTAAAGCAGTACAAGTTATTGGATTAGTATAATCCTTATTGTAAGTCATTGTGACTTCTCATTGAGTAGTGAGCTCTAGGCAGTTGGCCTTCCTGCATGTGCAGGTCCCTATTGTAAGTAATATTCTCTTATTGGTCAGTGAGTGAATATTGTGGGTCACAAATCCCACCAAGGTTTTTCCCACATCGGGTTTCCTCGTTAAACATCTTGTGTTATGGTGTTCTTTACATGTGGATGTTTCTGATTCTATTTATTGCATTAATTCTTGCATACCTGTATACTGTTATTTTATGTTCTACATGTTTTAACTTAAGAAAATTTTATCACCGGTTAGATACTGATTCACCCTCCCCTCTCAGTATCTATGGGAATCCTAACAATATTTACATGACTTCGTACCCCATGTAGATGCCTCATGTCTTACATACTCTTATGCCTCATACATCCTTCCATGCATATATTCATTCATATTACATGTATTCAGGCTTCATGTCTCACTACCTTATGTGTATTGTGTATACATTTCATGTATGCTTCATGTCTTATATGTAAATATGTATACAACTTAGTTTGAGAAAATTGTCAATTGCTTGAGGACAAGCAATTTTGGGAAGGGCAGACTGTCATATCCTCTCCTTGATCGTTATATATATATATATATATATATATATATATCACGCAATTATTATTATTATTTAACAACGAATGATTAATATATTCAAATAAAACATAATAACATAATTAACTTAATTCTTAATTGTACACACAATTCATATATTTAAAATAATTAAATAAAATAATAAATTAATTCCAAGAATTTAAATACACTATTAATAATAATTATTTAATTAAGAAAGAATAATTATTATCTATTATTAATATGTTTATGATCACTAATATATTATACAAACTCATAGATTGAAATAAACCAAATTATTAAGAGGAAACACAAAACTACAATTAGCGACTAAAATAAGATATTAAACATGATAAGGGGTCGATATTTGGAGAGATATGATCTAGGAATAATAACAAGCATTAATCATATTGGTTGTGGTTCCTATGATTACGATATCATGTTCTACAACTAAAAGATATCGGTTATGATAGACATGCTAAACTATCAATTATAAACTAATTGGTATCATTGTACGAAGGCAATAATGACCAGTCATCAACAATTATAATCAAACATGTCTAACAGATACTGACTATGAAGGCATTGGTTAACAAAGCTTAATCGATAATTGTTATGGAAGTATTGATGAAGGAAAGACACGACTCATCAAATCTCAAGCGATACTAACCTTTTGGTTTTTGAGATATAAGAGCGATTTCAATCACGGGGAGGAGGGAAGACAATCAAGGAAGATAAAGACAAGTCAGAATTGAGTGAACAGATCTGCAATTCAGAATATAGACTTATCTGGACATAGTAAATATTGTGGTATACTGGTATGCATAGGGGATGTGCTTAATATGTGTGCCTAATATATAAAGCTTGATAATGTCTGTATGCAGAATTTAATAGTAATATCAGTATAGACTACAATATGTATGACAGTCATACTTAGTTACACATACAGTGGTAGACCAGATCTGACGCATGTCAGATCTGTCTCCCTTTACAACCACTGAATATAGTGATGATTAATGTTTTACAAAGTTGTATATTAATAGCTTATATAATAAGTAATTAGTAGATATTGTAAAGCAGAAAATCACGAGCGAACCCTAAGTGTTCCCCCCACCACCCCAAGGGGAAAGGGGGTCACTTAGGATTGACGGTTTTCACTTAGGGGAGACTTTACATTCAAAAGAGGGGTTGAAACCCACAAGATCCAATCCCACACAATGCAAGATTGGATTCTAAATGAGTTTCAAGGGTTAAGACAGTAAGGCTACCCTCTTTTGTAAAGAATGTAGATAGGAGGATTAAGCTAGGAATGTATGAAAAGTGAGAAAGATTCGCTTATAAACAGAGATAGGGATATAAGATGAAGCTGCAGACCTAGAATTAGTAGTAAAATGTCGAGATGGTGCTATCCTACAAATTTGAGTGAAAGTTGACGGGATGATGGCGCCCAGCGTGCACACGATCCTCCGAAAAATCCGCGAAATGAAGGGGGATCTGTTCATCTCTGCACAAGGATTCTAGATCTTCAATTACAGCTGCGTACCTACAACCTACACACAGAAAAGAGAGGATGATTGGGGGGTTAGGGATTAGGGGTTTTCCCTTAGGTCAAACCCCGGTTTTGGAATTAACCAAGAAATGAGAATGCTGTAAATGTAAATGATTGTAATGTAAACAAGTACTGATACCTTGTTGTAAGAATGTTTGTATTCTTACATGCGAAGGTGTAAATGTTGTTGTATGTTGTATGTTGTATGTGATCTCCTCTTCAATGGTTGAATCCTTGTCTTGAATGCAACACTTAGCCTTGAATGGAGACTTAGAATGATCAATTGCTTGAAGGAATGCTTGAATGCTTGAATGTTTGAATGTTTGAGTATCGCTTCCGCCCTTTTTCCATCTTACCAAATGATAGAGGAAATCTAGTTTATATACATGTCAATTAGGCTTAAAAGACTGATTTTTCCGACCTTAGGCCGACCAGGAAAGATTATTTTCCAATTTGCAAACATAAAGACCCGAGACCCAAAAGAGACCGGGCCAAAAAATAGGGCCAGGGACCAGGGCGCTGGGCGCCATGGTCCCACCTCCAGGGACAGGAGGGTGCAAGGAGGATCAGGCCAAGGTGTTGAAAAATGCAGTTTTTGATGTCATGAACAAGTTTCGGGGTCTCCATTCAAGTTCAGTGTTGCGTCGCCATCGTGAAGACCCAAATGCGGTCGAAATTGCAAGTGTCGCAATTTTAGGATGCTACATTTAGCCCCCACTTTAGCGGGAGTATAAGCGTATGCTCATACTTCTGGTAAAGTACAAGGAAACAACATTGAAAGACTTTCACCATGTCAAGGAGGCAAGACACACCAAGCCCCCAGTGGACTAAGGATCTTACGACTTTGATTGACAAAGTAAAAGGGAAGATCATGAGGGAGAACCATGATTGTCAGTAGTAACGTTCCCTCACTATGAGTCATGCAAGAAGAATACCAAAAAATTTCAAGGAAAAGCTAAGTTCGCCAAGAAATTTTCAAGTATCCTGAAGGGATAGACGGGGTGTATGCCCCCCTACGTTAAAGCGATCACACATGCCTCAACGGGGGTGATTGCTTTAAGGTAGTGATACACATAAGAAATGAGAAGGGAAAGGAGCACATTATCACAAATATTTAGCCCCCAAGTGTGAGATAAACCCAAGGATAATAGACACAAAACACAAAGCACAAGGTGACTTCGTTTTCCTCGGGGTCAGTATGCTGTATGATAATTCATGTATATCATATGTATGTATGCATAATTGTTCTTCATTCCCCAATCAAGGAAGGTCACCTAGAAGAAGGGAACACATGTGTCTTTTGAGTCAACATGAGAGAGACCAAAAGAGATCTGAATGCTTTGCATCATCCTCAAGTAGACAACACTAAGGACAACAAATAGAAGAATGAGAATAACACATAGAAGAAGTAACACAAGAGAGGAGGACAGAGTTTGCTATGCTAATGAAACAAGTCTAGCACGTCATCCACCCCCCGATCTTGTTGATCAATGTTTCGGGAAGGCAGGGAACACGCCAGAGGAGGAACATCCAACACAGTAGATGGAGCTATCACAAGATCCAAACAAGGGCTATGTTCATGTTCCAAGCCACGTTGTTCTTGTCTAGGAGCTAGGATAAGTGCTTTAGAAAATTCGATAAATAAATGGTTATCAATATCAACAAGTTCATATTCACTATCAGAAGCAAGAGAAGTAACATTTGCATCATGTCTAACATTTTCATCTATATCATCATCAAGATTTATAAAAATAGGATCTTTAACTCACACAGGATTAAGACCATCATGCATCTTATGTTTAGGAGATTTTGGAGAAGATGGAATAATGCTTGTTGAAGGTGTTTTTGGGGATTGAAAAGTTTGAGAAGCAGCTGCCTGAGCTCTAAGACGATGCTTTCGTCGACGTTCGCATGCAGAACAATTTCATCTAGTCTTAGTAGGAAGCGGAGAAGATTGAGGAGGAGGAATGTTCTCATCCTTATCACTTGGGTGTTTAGGTTGTGGTCTCTTAGGTTGGATAATAGGAGAAGAGGAAGGTCTCTTCTCTCCACAAGAGGAAGGAGGAGGAACTGCTCCGTATAAAGGAGGAATATTTGGTTTAGGAAGGAGACAAAGTCCATTATGACGAGGAGGTATAGGCCTACTTTTAAAAAGTTTATTAGACATAGACATAGTCACATCCATAAGGATGGGTTGGGAATCTTCTTGAGGAAAGACATTAGTTTTATCTTTCAAAGGAAGGACTTCCTTCTCAAGAACGATAGGAATATCAAGTTTGGGTGTTCTAGATTCACTTAGAGATAGGATCATATCTATTTTCTACTTTTGATAAGATTTAAAAAGATGATCACTTCACGGTGGAAGAGATTGGAATTGTTTAGGCCAAAAATAATCAATAGGAACGCTAGAAGTTCTTTCAGTTGGTTTAAAGAGACTATGATTGATAGTAACAACTTCACCATTATGGGGAAATTTCAAACACTTGTGAATAGGAGAAGCAATAGCTTTCATGGCAGATAGCCAAGGATAGCCTAGCTTCACACGAAATTGTTCAAACGATGGAATAATAGAAAAGTTCACATCAAGGGATTTGTTATGGACCTCAATAGGTAATGTAATAGAACCAATTGCAGGAGAAGAAAATGCATCAAATAATTTCACAATCACATTTGTTTTGTCATAGATCACTTGATTCAATTGCAAAGTAAAAAGAAATTCTTCAGTAATAACATTAACCATGCACGAAGGATCAATAAGCACTCCACGACAAGGTGTATTCATGACTTTTGCAACTATGTATAAAGGACCATTAGGTGCCCTGATAGTTTCACTAGAATCAAATGTGATGGAAGGTTCTTTAGGGTTTTCTTGCTGCTCCACAAAGTTAATCACATTCGGAGTCATAGACACAAGACCATCAGATGAGAAAGAGGAATCATTAGCCTCAATTGCATTAGAGGTATGAGAAGGTAATGGATTAGTAATGGACTCTCTGTTTGGTTTAAACTTTCCAAATGGTTGTTGACTACTATCACCCTTATCACTCGAAGCCATAGGATTTGCTTGTTCCATTTGACTCACAGTCAGTTGATAATTGTGAAGAGTTGCACACAACTGTTGGAAAGAAGTAAACTCAGAAAACAGAAGTTTGTCTCGAATATCTTTTTGTAAATTAGAAATAAAGATTCTTTGAATATCATTGTCAGGCACTGGAAAAGAAATTTGAGCATACAAATGCTTATATCTACCAATGAAATCAGTCACTTTTTCTTTAACACCTTGTTTACAATGCATTAAATCAATCAAAGTAACTTTAGGACTTATATTGTTTTGAAATTGTTGAATAAAAGCATTTGCAAGTTGTTCGAAAGAAGTAATAGAACAAGAAGGCAACGAGCAATACCATTGTAGGGCTTTATCTCTTAATGTCCTAGTAAACAGTTTTGCAAGCAACCTTTGGTCATAAGCAAAATCGGTACATATTGTTTGAAAAGTCTTAACATGTGTTAGAGGATCACCTTTACCATTATAAAGCTCCAAATGCGGGATTTCGACATGTTTAGGAGGGATAGCTCAAACAATGTCAAGAGAAAGTGGGCTCGCAACATCAAATGTGGGCACACTAAACTTAGATTGATTCATAGAGGCAATTTGTTGCTGTAAAGAAGAGACAGTTTGTGCAAGATTGTTAATGGTCGCTTCAGTCGAAGAGTTCATATTAGGCATGTTAGATTGTGATGGAGGTATTATGTTATTGAAAGAAGGTATTGATTGAGAGTAAGGTGGCGGGACACTATGATAGTTAGTCATAGGAGATGATTGGAAAGGAGGAACACTACAAGGAGGAATGGAATGGTTAAATGAATTGCCCCCTTGCGTCATGTTCATTTGTGGAGATGTAATAGGAACACTCATTGAAGGAATGAATGAAGAAGTTGGATTAAATGAAGGAAGAGGGTTAATTGAAGAGGAAGGATTGCCCCCATGACTAGTGATCATAGGTGGAATGTCTTGTATAGAAGTAGTCATTATGTTTGATGTAAAGGTGGGTATACTAGCAATAGAAGTTGTCAATGGAATAGAATGATTGACTTGAGTGGGAGGTTGTGTATAACCTAAAGTTTCGGCACAACTCTTCATAGGCATCACATTCGAATCCACAATGTGTGCAATACCACGCAAAATATCAATTCCATTCTTATCACTTTGAACCATGCGTTTTAGACCCTCAATTAATGAAAGAGCTTGACTATCGGGATACTCTTGAGACATCCATTGCTGAAAATCATCAAATTGGTTATCCAATTTCGAAAGTTGTTCTACAGAAACCTCATGGAGAGCTTCTTCATCATTAAGAGGATTAGAGGAATTACCCATGTCCTCATTAAAAAGGCCATTCAAATTAGGTCCCATCTCCTCGGTAATTAAACCTTGGAAAGACTTAATTCTAAGGCTTCGTCTAACGGGAATAGTGTAAGTAGGGCTTATTGTTGTAAAACTCATGTACTAGAGAGGGAGAGAAAATTTTGAATTTAGAGGTAGCAAATTTCGGTAAAATCAGCCAATCTCCTAGATTTAGGCTGTTAAATGCAATCACGACTATCTCCCGAAATTTCAGAAAAAATGTCCGGGACCGTGGCGAACGGAGTGCACACGATCCTCACAACTTTTTTCAAAATTTTCAGGGATGAAGGTTATGATGATTTTAAAGCTAATCTGAAAAAATTGAGTGATTTTACGATCTGTAGATAGGCCAAATTAAAGTTGCAATCTCAAAATTGAACCCTACCAAGATTGTTGAAAAATGCAAAATTTGAATTTTAAAAAAGAGAGGGAAACTGAAATTTTGAATTTTATGATTTTAGAGGGAATACTAAGAGCAATGCAAGTTTTGAATTTTAAAAGTTGACTCAATTTCACGCAAAATTCAATTTTGAAAGCGGAAATCAAAGTTGGTGTAATTAAACACTTAATTTCAAAAGTCACAAATTGCAAGAATTTGAATAAAACACTGAAATTTCGAATGAATGCCAACACACTTTTCAGATTTAGGATAGTAAGAAACACAATTTTGACATGAATTTCAGTTTCAACAATTTTTGAATGATTAGAAGCCTTAATCCAAACAATCACTAGACCAACTTTGACTTTAATTTTGAAAGTGTTGTAATTGATGAAATCAGCCAAAATTCTGGATTTTAGCAGAAAAATACAGTAAGATCTAACTCCCAAAATTTCAAAAAAAATGTCGGGGACGATGGCGCTCAGGGTGCACACGGTCCTCGCAACCTTTTTCCAAATTTTCAGGGATGAAAGATATTATGATTTTGTTGCGGAATCCAAAGTTACAGCTGATTTGGAGATGTTTTGATCAGTGAAATTATCAGTCAAAGGCTGAATCAAGAGGGTTTTAAAAAATTAGGGTTTTGACACTTAACCACTTAATTTTCAGAATTAAAGCACAAATATGAATTGATAATTTGCAATAGAAGGGTAGATCTGAAACAAGCATTAACAATTAGACATTTCACAAGCTTAATTACTAAAAAGAAATTTTTAGGGTTTTTATGCAATTAACCTCTAAAATTTGCAAAAGATCAAACATGGAAATGTAATCAAGGAATCCAATTTTCAGATCTAACCATGAATAATCAGAAAGGATGTTCACGTCGGGTTCACCAAAATGTAAAGCAGAAAATCGCGAGCGAACCCTAAGTGTTCCCCCCACCACCCCAAGGGGAAAGGGGGTCACTTAGGATTGATGGTTTTCACTTAGGGGAGACTTTACATTCAAAAGAGGGGTTGAAACCCACAAGATCCAATCCCACACAATGCAAGATTGGATTCTAAATGAGTTTCAAGGGTTAAGACAACAAGGCTACCCTCTTTTGTAAAGAATGTAGATAGGAGGATTAAGCTAGGAATGCATGAAAAGTGAGAAAGATTCGCTTATAAACAGAGATAGGGATATAGGATGAAGCTCCGGACTTGGAATTAGTAGTAAAATGTCGAGACGGCGCTGTCCTGCAAATTTGAGTGAAAGTTGACGGGACGATGGCGCCCGGCGTGCACACGGTCCTCCAAAAAATCTACGAAACGAAGGGGGATCTGTTCGTCTCTGCACAAGGATTCCAGATCTTCAATTATAGCTGCGTACCTGCAACCTACACACAAAAAAGAGGGGACGATTGGGGGGTTAGGGATTAGGGGTTTGCCCTTAGGTCAAACCCCAGTTTTGGAATTAACCAAGAAATGAGAATGCTGTAAATGTAAATGATTGTAATGTAAACAAGTACTGATACCTTGTTGTAAGAATGTTTGTATTCTTACATGCGAAGGTGTAAATGTTGTTATATGTTGTATGTTGTATGTGATCTCCTCTTAAATGGTTGAATCCTTGTCTTGAATGCAACACTTAGCCTTGAATGGAGACTTAGAATGATCAATTGCTTGAAGGAATGCTTGAATGCTTGAATGCTTGAATACTTGAATGTTTGAATGTTTGAGTATCGCTTCTGCCCTTTTTCCATCTTACCAAATGAGAGAGGAAATGTAGTTTATATACTTGTCAATTAGGGTTAAAAGACTAATTTTTCTGACCTTAGGCCGACCAGGAAAGATTATTTTCCAATTTGCAAACATAAAGACCCGAGACCCAAAAGAGACCGAGCCCAAAAATAGGGCCAGGGACCAGGGCATTGGGTGCCCTAGTCCTAAAGGACCAGGGCACTGGGCACCATGGTCCCACCTCCAGGGATAGCAGGGTGCAAGGAGGATCAGGCCAGGGTGCTGAAAAATGCAGTTTTTGATGTCATGAACAAGTTTCGGGGTCTCCATTCAGGTTCAGTGTTGCGTCGCCATCATGAAGACCCAAATGCGATCGAAATTGCAAGTGTCACAATTTTAGGACGCTACAGATACATAAATAATTGATTATATAATTTAATTCATTTCTTTATATATATATATATTCAATTCAGAATAAGGAATAATATAAGGATCGTAAATATAGATATTTATAATAATAGATGTTAATATAATAATTATGATTAATATAATACATTTAGAAATTGCTCTGTAATAATACATAATAATTCATACAACTAGTGATTAATAAATATGTGAATGATTTATAAATGAATCAGAATAAGTTTAATTATTTAATATGGAAGTTAGCGAGTACTACACAAATTTGATTCATGTGAGATAGACTTGACTCTTAATCAAGTTAGTTTAGGTCATAAGTGCTTTGAATATAGATTAATTATGGTTAAACTAAACCAAATCTGAGTAGGGGACATTACAATTTGTTCACAAATGGTCTCCTCCCTTTGATTGGCAAGTTCCTCTTCATGTTGTGGCTCATATTCAACTTGATCAAGTCCTATTACATGATGTATCCATTTATAGAAGGCCTCATCTCTTTGAATAACAATCTCCTCTTGTTGTTTCTCATATTATTCATCCTCATTTTCTTTGTTTGTCTTACTTATCTGCTTGGTGTATCACTTCTTGCCATGATTCCTCATTATATGTCCCATTTCTTTTCCTTCAAGAATTTTGGTGATCTCATTTTTGTAAAGCTTGGATATGTTGGACATAACCCAGTCCCAATTTATCTTTTGTCAGTTGTGAATGAGGTTGGATCATTTTTGTGATGCCTTATTGATGCTTGCCAATAGGTCCTTTTCCTTTGTACCACATTCATTTAATGAATCTGAACCCATTACCATATTGTTCTGTGGGGATGGCAACTCCTAGAGCAACGGCTCTTATTTCTTCCTCATCCTTGTATAGCCAGTTGAGGATATCCTTGTCTTCTAATTTTTTTGCAAGTGTGTTGATTTCGATAAATTTTACATCAAACTTTTTGATGGGTTGTGTTGCTTGGTGCCTTGATGTTGAAGGTTGTTCATGGGATCTTGGAGATATGGGCAACTTTGATATACATAGAGGTTCAAAAGAGTACTCCCCCATGCCTTGGTCCTTTATCTTCATCTTCTTCTCAAAGTATATGGACAAAGACTTGAGTTTTTATTGATTATTGGATGATGAGGAAGCTTGGGCTTCCCTATTGTGCAGTATTAGAATATTTTCAGTTGCCCCCATAGTGTTGCAATATTGAAAGCGGTTAGTGTCTGCTGATATTGAAATCTCTTGTTCGTTGTATGGCAACTTGAGAGATTGATGATACGTGGAAGGTACCGCTTGCATTTGATGGATCCAAGGATGACCCAAGAGTATGTTATATGTCAAGTCTATGTCTAAGACTTGGCACATTGTATCTTTTTGCACAGGTCCTACTTGAATGAGTAACACCACTATTCCTTTGGACGACCTTTCTTCATAATCATAGGCCTTGATAGTGATCTTCTTTTTGGATCAATAGCTTTCTCAAAGAAGCCCAATGCACGGATAAGCTTTAAGGTACATATATTTAGGCCAGATCCTCCATCTATTAGCACTCTTTTCACCTATTGTTTTTAGACTAGGACTTCAGTATGGATTGGGGTGTTGTGCAGATGACTCAAAGAGACATCATCATACTCTAAAAATGATATGTTATGAGGCACCATCATATACGCCACCATGGCTTAAAATTGATTGATATCTAGATTGTTTGGACCTATTGTTTTCACAAGATCTTGCTCCAAGATATCCTTATGTTTTGGCGAGATTTTGAGAAACTCTAATATCGATATCTGGGTAGGTGTCCTTTGTAGTTGATCTACCAAGCTATAGTGATTATTGGGGAAAGTTGTCGCTTTAGATGTGCTCCCTTTCAAGACATATTTTTGGGCCCTTGTTGTCACATTCACTAGCCCATATTCTTGTTTGTCCTTGTTTTTTATGACATTCACTTCATTGTCATGTGTCGATATCTGATTTATGATATTGTTGTATATGTGGTTGATGTGAGCTCCTTTATTGTTATTCGATTTTTATGCTCCTCCCTTGTCATAATTAGGAAGAGGATTTTTGAATGCTTCATGATCACCATTGGTTTTATGACCATCATTTGTTATATCTCCCTTGTCTATCATGTCTTGAACTAGGTTTTTCAACCTCATGCAATCATTTTTTCTATGCCCCTTGTTTCAATGATAATCACAATAGTGCGAGTCATTCCACTATGGTGGTTTAACTTGGGGTTCAAAATTGCTTATGATTAGCAATGTAATGAGTTTGTTTGCCAATAGTTCTTGAAATGCAAATTACAGGGTTTGTCCCAATGGTGTATATGTTCTTCAATATTGGGGATGTGGAGTGTTAGTGTTACTCCCTTCATTGTTATTGTTCCCTCAGTAGTTATTGTTTCCTTGGTTGTTGTTGTTGTTCCCTTTGTTGGTGTTGGTGTTCCATTGGTTGGTAGTACATTGATAAATTGTTACTGCCTTGATTGGCACTTCTTTGATTATTGTTGGACAATGTGTTACTTGATAAAGTCAGCACTAGTTGCTTATACTTTACATTGTTGGCATCGACTATACGATCATTAAGAAAAAAATTGTTTCTAGTCCAAAACTTGGACTTGTCCGAGTTGTTGTTATATTGATTTCTATAGGTGTTGTTGTTTGATGAACTAACACCTTCCTTGGAGAACTTCAAGGTTCCCTTCTTGATTGAGTCTTTCTCTACTTGGATGTCATTCTCAATTAATTTTTGGAAAGTAGGTATACATTGTATTTTGAGTTGATAACACATTTCATCATTTAAATTATCTATGAAGATTTCCATTTTTTCCTTTTCACGTACATCACATGCGTACCTTGAGACCATGTGCCTCCATCGTTGTAAGAATACTATGAATGTTTCATTGTTCTTTTGATTCGTATTGCATATGTCAAGCATGGTGACCTCATGTTCGATATTATAGGAGTATTGTGTAATGAATTTATTCACCAAATCATCAAATGATCTGATAGGAGGCATGAGTTTTGACAACTACTCCATTGTTTGTCCTCCCAAACTTCCCAAACTTCTTAGGAGTAGCCTCATCATGTATGTATCATTGTGGGCAAACTCCAAGCTCATAGTGCAAAATTCCCTGACGTGATCACGGGGATCACTTTTACCATTGTATTTGTCATACTTTGGTATATCTTAATTTGATGGGAAGGGTATCATGTTTATCCTTCTATCAAAAGGATAAGGACAAATGTCCTCCAAAGAATACGTCATCATAGACCCTTGTTGCATATCATGCATCTGTCATTGGATTGCTTGGAGTTGTTGTGTAATGTTGGCCAAGGGAACATTTTCTTCATTGGGCATTCAATGATGGGCATCCCCTTGTTCACTAGCATTGTCATAATTATGAGTATCATCTCAGTTGCGAGTGTTGTCTTGCTCAAGTGTGTCATCTCCTCTCAAATGCTATTGATTCCGAGTATTATATGTGGAGGTCCTTGTCCTTGTTCTTGGGATCCTTTCATTGGTATTCCTTGAATTCTCCATGTCATAGTCCTCAATAATCCTGACTATTTTACTATTTAGCATGAGGAGGTATTTTTGTTTATCCGATTCTATAAGCCTTTCCATGAGTTTTTGGAAGGTGGCACTTTGTTGGCATTGTTGGATGAGTTCCTTAGTGATCTCCTCTTCCTTCATATGTGTGTATTCATCAAAAGGTTTGGACTCCCTACAACTCATGCTTGATTCTGGTAGTGGATCCAATTCTTTGCATTTTCAAGATCAAGTGCCAGTGGGCATCAATATATTTCTAAAGTAGTGAATTCCTCCTCTTCTAGCAGGGTTCCTAGTGGAGTTGGTGGTTTGGGTCGATCTTCGTTATAGGTGATGCAAATTTTTTGGAAAGAAGGCAAGATTTATTTTTCCCCCTTTGTTAAGACGTTGGTTAAATGATACCTTTTGAGTATAACCCCTACTTCTCAAAGGCCCTTCGTCATATTCATTAGATTTTCCTTGAAGATATAATTGCATATGATGCAAAAAGATACGATGTGACACAAAGAGTTGACGATTGATGTAGAGAAACTTTCTCCTCTTGATAAGATCCTTAGGACTGGGTTGTCTATTCTTCAACTTAGTCTTTTGATGAAGACTTCTTCTCAAAATATGTGGAGTGGTCATACAAACGATCAAAAAGTTGATATGGTTGGTTGATATGGATACTTAGTTTTAATACTCAAGCTTACGAAGTCTAATAGAGGGTTTGTTCGATAGGCCCCTATGACAAAGCACTTCAAATGATATGAATAAAGTCTCCTGATATGGAAACTTGATTTGACTAACTTGAATACCTATCTAGGCATTTTTGTTGAGATAGTTGAATGATAACTCTTGATCACTTGGTTTGATACTCACCTAATCTTGTTGGATGAAAGTCTTGCCTAAGATAGTTGAAAATTTGATAACCACCTCAAAGGTGCTTTGTTGGATTTTAAAATCTCTTACACTTATGATTTCTCTTTGTTTGTACTGATCTTTGAGTTGATTTTTGGATATTTTTGCAAGATATTTTAGCATTTATGACAAGAATACATAGCACACATGAAGACAATGGTCATCCTAATGCTAAACATTTAGTGTATGTTCTTTGAGGATGTGTTCAAATCCCTGATGTTTTCATTGGTTTGGATACAAATAAGACACATCAAGTAGACTCTTTATTCAAGGGTCATTGACAATACCATACCCTACAGCTCGATACTCCTTCAACTCAAACAACCGTGTCACCCCCTAAAGGGTGCCTATTTTTTTGCCTTTGTCCAAAAATTAACCCAAAGAGAATTTCTCCCCAATTGAGTAGTTATCTTAGGAGATGTATGGTGAGTAATCTTGGGGGTGGATTCTTCCCCACCCTTGCACTATGATATTGTCAATATATGGCAACTGACTCGACTCAAAGTTTCTACTTCTATGGTTCGTAGTAAAGGTTCCATCTAGCACAAAAAATGATAAACTCAATTAAGAGGCTTCCCAACCTCTAGAACAAAGGCTCTTCGCATCACAAGGATATTAGGGGAACTCTATCAAATACATACTTCTGTTGGAAGGGATTTTCATTAGCCTCCACATTTGATTATAGTGGGTTGGTAAACTTGGCGATAAAGTCGTTGCCCACTTGGCTTGTACCTGATAACTCAATGATGAATGGATAGTATCAAACCGGTACTGAGAGGGGGGGGTGAATCAGTACAGACAAAAACACATTCCTAAAATCGGTTTGTTAGTAGACACTACACTTTGACAAACAAACAGTAACACCAGTCTTAAACAGAGTACAACCGGAAAAACCCATAATAACTAAGACAAGCATAAACCGGTTGACACTTATCTTTTCATACAATCTAATACTTCATTTCCATTTCACCCTAGTGCATGAATAGGTAATCTATCATCAAAAACATATGAACAGCTAGATCAACATGATTTACCTTCAGACACAAATTACTTAAACCATCACATGAATAACACAACACATGACAAGTAGATTTTTCACATGGAAACCCAACTGGGAAAAACCATGGTGGGGATGAATACCCACAAGCTATTTTTGAACTCTTTAGAAGTTCGCTCTATTAGGAGCCTTGTCCAGTTAAAGACTGATACAATAGGTTTTGTTAGGAACCGATCCTTCTAGGGATCACCTGGTTAAGGGATGGCTAGAATACTCGGTTAAGGGTTAAACCCTGTTAAAGGTTACCTTGTTAGAGGATTTCAAGAGCACAATGGTTTTGAGTCACCCTGTTAAAGAATTTACAATAAGCCGGTTAA
Source organism: Cryptomeria japonica (assembly GCF_030272615.1). NCBI lineage: Eukaryota > Viridiplantae > Streptophyta > Pinopsida > Cupressales > Cupressaceae > Cryptomeria > Cryptomeria japonica. The sequence continues at coordinate 588,571,133 of NC_081412.1, read as the reverse complement.
AGCTACCCTGTTAAGGGATTTCCCAACTATTGAAGTCGTTAGAGATCAACAGGTATTACAATGATCTGGTAACAACACTCAATGCCAATGCAGATCCACTTTAGCTCCTCTTCACCTTCTACACTTACACTCTGCAAGTATCACTTCTCTCCTTTGGTCTGGCAAGAATCACGTATCTCTTCACTTGGATACACACACACAACTTTTGCCAACAACCTCAGAAAGAAACACAACATCGACCTTATAGGAAACAGATAGGTCGGTAGCATAAACCCTAAACCCTAAACCTATTAGATTAAGCAATTCAAATGGTTCAATCCTGACCATTGAGCACATTGCATTAAATGAAACAGTCTTGAACTGATCTCAAGACTTTCTCCATTGTTCATTTTCCACCGCCTTCATGGCGGTTGATAACCCATCACGCATTTTCACCATTTACAGACTTCGCACATTCTCAAGGTAGATAAGAACAATCTCCTTCATGCAAGATCCTTCACGCGCACAAGGCTGATGTGGCAACATGATATTTTCTTCATTACAATGCTAACTCATCACATAAAGTCACCGATTGAGTCACACAAGCTTGAAGCACTTCAACTGGAAACCTTGAAGTTGAGACTACCAACCGGTAGTCATACAAAGCTTCCATGTATCGATTCTCATATCAACATGTCAGTTCACCTTGAACAAACATACTGCTTCACTTTGGCACATATATCGGTTCACAATGTTATACCGGTTCTCACATATATCGGTTCTTGGTAACATATCGGTTCTCTCTTCTTCAGCATATTGACATCAATGACAACATACAATGTCATCATGTCCTCATACCAGTTCACATAATGCCAACAATCTCCCCCTTTGGCATTGATGGCAATATACAAAGATATCTCTCCGCTTCACATCTTCTCCCCCAATTTCTACAAATATCTTCTCCACTTCACTTATTCTTCCCCTTTGACAATAATGCCAAAATGGAGGCACAAGATTCCATGTTCCATTATGTTGCTCCCCCTGAGGAGTAGCATCCTTCAACACATCAATCCTGAAAAAAAAATTGACTATGCAATACCTGACTGATGTGGAGAAAATACCTTTAGTTCACCTCCTGAAGGGGCAGTACCCCTAATTCACCTCTTAAGTACATAAATGTAGCCTTTGGGAGAGGCTTGGTGAATATTTCTGCTAACTGCTCCTTACTGGAAACATGTTCCAGTGCGATCTCTTTGTTATGAACCTTTTCCCTCAAGAAATGATACTTAAGCTCAAAGTGCTTGGTTCTAGAATGTAAAATCGGATTCTTGGAGATGTTAATTACACTAGTATTGTCACAAAATATGCTTACCGGTTTAGAAACAGGAACTTTGAAGCCATTTAGTACATGCTTCATCCAAATTGTCTGAGTGCATTTCATGAAAGCTGCAACATACTCCGCTTCCACTATAGACTGAGAGATACAACTCTTCTTCTTATTCATCCATGAGACCAGTCTACCACCGAGAAAGAATGCACCACTAGTTGTGCTCTTCCGGTCATCCACATTACCTACCAAATCAGCATCTGTGAATACTTTCAAGTTGAAATCCTTGCTATATGGATACCACAACCCATAATCAATAGTTCCCTTCAGATACCTAAGAATCCTTTTGACTGCAACCAAGTGGGATTCTTTAGGACTTTTCTGGAACCTTACAGTAATGCCAACTGCATGTACAATATCCAGTCTACTATACACTAAATAATACAACTTACCAATCATTGGTCGGTATTCCTTCTCATTAACCAAAGCCGAGTCATCCTCTTTGGATAGTTTACAATTGGTCACCATCGGTGTACCAACCGGTTTGCTATCTTCCATGCCAAAGGTCTTCAACACCTCTTTGACATACTTGGACTGAGTGATAAAGATTCCATCTTTCATCTGTTGTATCTGCAATCCAATGAAGAACTTAATCTCCCCTATGAGTGACATCTCAAACTTTTTCTTCATCTCATATGCAAACTCATGACTCATCTTGTCATCTCCACCAAAGATAATATCATCAACAAATACCTCACAGATCAGGATCTGATCTCCTTTAGATTTCAAGTAGGTATTGCTATCTTCACTTGTTCTCTCAAATCCAATCTTCACAAGATGGGAGTGCAGGCATTCATACCATGCTCTAGGTGCCTGCTTTAGACCATATAAGGCTTTATGTAGCCTACAAACCACGCCATTGTCTTCAGATAGGGCAAACCCATCTGGTTGCTCTATATACTCCTCCTCTTCAAGTACACCATTTAGGAATGCAGATTTTACATCCATTTGATATACTTTGAATCCTTTAAAAGATGCATATGCAAGAAGCATACTAACTCCTTCCAATCTGGCTACAGGAGCAAAGGTTTCTCCATAGTCTTCTCCTTCTTCTTGGGCATATCCTTTACACACCAGTCTAGCTTTGTTTCTAATCACTGTGCCATCCTCATTCAGATTATTTCTGAAAACCCATTTGGTGCCGATGACATTTTTATGCTTCGGTCTAGGTACCAAAGACCATGTACAATTTTTCTCTATCTGGTCAAGTTCCTCTTCCATTGCTTTGATCTAGTCTTCATCTTTATGTGCCTCTTTGAATGATTTAGGCTCAAATTCAGAGATCATACATGAGTTTTC